>NW_027365908.1:0-88226 GCF_046119375.1 Phyllobates terribilis | reverse complement strand
CGGAGGGGGGATTGGGGGGGTCGCGTGCTTTATTCCTCGGAGGGGGGATTGGGGGGGGCGGTCGCGTGCTTTATTCCTCGGAGGAGGGATTGGGGGGGGTCGCGTGCTTCATTCCTCGGAGGGGGGATTGGGGGGGGTTGCGTGCTTTATTCCTTGGAGGGGGGATTGGGGGGTCGCGTGCTTTATTCCCCGGAGGGGGGATTGGGGGGGGGGGTCGCGTGCTTTATTCCCCGGAGGGGGGATTGGGGCGGGTCGCGTGCCTTTATTCCTTGGAGGGGGAGATAGGGGGGGGTCGCGTGCTTTATTCCTCGAAGGGGGGATTGGGGGGGGGGTCGCGTGCTTTATTCCTCGGAGGAGGGATTGGGGGGGTCGCGTGCTTTATTCCTTGGGAGGGGGAGATAGGGTGGTCGCGTGCTTTATTCCTCGGAGGGGGGGGGTCGCGTGCTTTATTCCTTGGGGGGGGGGTCGCGTGCTTTATTCCTCGGAGGGGGATTGGGGGTGGTTGCGTGCTTTATTCCTCGGAGGAGGGATTGGGGGGGGGGGGTCGCGTGCTTTATTCCCCGGAGGAGGGATTGGGGGGGGGGGTCGCGTGCTTTATTCCTTGGAGGAGGGATTGGGGGGGGTCGCGTGCTTTATTCCTTGGAGGGGGGATTGGGGGGGGAGTCGCGTGCTTTATTCCTTGGAGGGGGGATTGGGGGGGGTCGCGTGCTTTATTCCTCGGAGGGGGGGATTGGGGGGGGTCGCGTGCTTTATTCCCCGGAGGGGGGATTGGGGGGGGTCGCGTGCTTTATTCCTCGGAGGGGGGATTGGGGGGAGGTCGCGTGCTTTATTCCTTGGATGGGGGATTGGGGGGGGTCGCGTGCTTTATTCCCCGGATGGGGGATTGGGGGGGGTCGCGTGCTTTATTCCTCGGAGGGGGGATTGGGGGGGGGGTCGCGTGCTTTATTCCTCGGAGGGGAGGATTGGGGGGGGTCGCGTGCTTTGTTCCTCGGAGGGGGGATTGGGGGGGGGGTCGCGTGCTTTATTCCCTGGAGGGGGGATTGGGGGGGGTCGCGTGCTTTATTCCCTGGAGGGGGGATTGGGGGGGGGGTCGCGTGCTTTATTCCCTGGAGGGGGGATTGGGGAGGGGGTCGCGTGCTTTATTCCCTGGAGGGGGGATTGGGGGGGGGGTCGCGTGCTTTATTCCTCGGAGGGGGGATTGGGGGGGGCCGCGTGCTTTATTCCTCGGAGGAGGGATTGGGGGGGTCGCGTGCTTTATTCCTTGGAGGGGGGATTGGGGGGGGTCGCATGCTTTATTCCTCGGAGGGGGGATTGGGGGGGGGTCGCGTGCTTTATTCCTCGGAGGAGGGATTGGGGGGGGGTCGCGTGCTTTATTCCTCGGAGGGGGGATTGGGGAGGGGGTCGCGTGCTTTATTCCTCGGAGGAGGGATTGGGGGGGGGTTGCGTGCTTTATTCCTTGGAGGGGGGATTGGGGGAGTCGCGTGCTTTATTCCTTGGAGGAGGGATTGGGGGGGGTCGCGTGCTTTATTCCTCGGAGGAGGGATTGGGGGGGGTCGCGTGCTTTATTCCTCGGAGGAGGGATTGGGGGGGGTTGCGTGCTTTATTCCTCGGAGGAGGGATTGGGGGGGGCCGCGTGCTTTATTCCCCGGAGGGGGGATTGGGGGGGGGGGGTCACGTGCTTTATTCCTTGGAGGGGGGATTGGGGGGAGGTCGCGTGCTTTATTCCCCGGAGGGGGGATTGTGGGGGGGTCGCGTGCTTTATTCCCCGGAGGGGGGATTGAGGGGGGGTCACGTGCTTTATTCCTTGGAGGGGGATTGTGGGGGGGTCGCGTGCTTTATTCCCCGGAGGGGGGATTGGGGGGGGGGTCACGTGCTTTATTCCCCGGAGGGGGGATTGGGGGGGGGGTCACGTGCTTTATTCCTTGGAGGGGGGATTGTGGGGGGGTCGCGTGCTTTATTCCCCGGAGGGGGGATTGGGGGGGGGGTCACGTGCTTTATTCCTCGGAGGGGGGATTGGGGGGGGTCACGTGCTCTATTCCTCGGAGGAGGGATTGGGGGGGTCGCGTGCTCTATTCCTCGGAGGGGGGATTGGGGGGGGTCACGTGCTTTATTCCCCGGAGGGGGGATTGGGGGGGGGTCACGTGCTTTATTCCCCGGGGGGGGATTGGGGGGGGTCGCGTGCTTTATTCCTCGGGAGGGGGGATTGGGGGGGTCGCGTGCTTTATTCCTCGGAGGGGGGATTGGGGGGGGGGTCGCGTGCTTTATTCCTCGGAGGGGGGATTGGGGGGTCGCGTGCTTTATTCCTCGGAGGGGGGATTGGGGGGGTCGCGTGCTTTATGCCTCGGAGGGGGGATTGGGGGGGGTCGCGTGCTTTATTCCTCGGAGGGGGGATTGGGGGGGTCGCGTGCTTTATTCCTCGGAGGGGGGATTGGGGGGGGGGTCGCGTGCTTTATTCCTTGGAGGAGGGATTGGGGGGGTCGCGTGCTTTATTCCCCGGAGGGGGGATTGGGGGGGTCGCGTGCTTTATTCCTTGGAGGGGGGATTGGGGGGGGTCGCGTGCTTTATTCCTCGGAGGGGGGATTGGGGGGGGGTCGCGTGCTTTATTCCTCGGAGGGGGATTGGGGAGGGGGGTCGCGTGCTTTATTCCTCGGAGGGGGGATTGGGTGAGGGGTCGCGTGCTTTATTCCTCGGAGGGGGGATGGGGAGGGGGGGTCGCGTGCTTTATTCCTCGGAGGGGGGATTGGGGGGGGGTCGCGTGCTTTATTCCTCGGAGGGGGGATTGGGGAGGGGGGGGTCGCGTGCTTTATTCCTCGGAGAGGGGATTGGGTGAGGGGTCGCGTGCTTTATTCCTCGGAGGGGGGATTGGGGGGGGTCGCGTGCTTTATTCCCCGGAGGGGGGATTAGGGGGGGTCGCGTGCTTTATTCCTCGGAGGGGGGATTGGGGGGGGTCGCGTGCTTTATTCCCCGGAGGGGGGATTGGGGGGGTCACGTGCTTTATTCCCCGGAGGGGGGATTGGGGGGGGTCACGTGCTTTATTCCTCGGAGGGGGGATTGGGGGGGGTCGCGTGCTTTATTCCCCGGAGGGGGGATTGGGGGGGGTCACGTACTTTATTCCTCGGAGGGGGGATTGGGGGGGGTCACGTGCTTTATTCCTCGGAGGGGGGATTGGGGGGGGTCGCGTGCTTTATTCCCCGGAGGGGGGATTGGGGGGGGTCGCGTGCTTTATTCCCCGGAGCGGGGATTGGGGGGGTCACGTGCTTTATTCCTCGGAGGGGGGATTGGGGGGGGTCACGTGCTTTATTCCTCGGAGGGGGGATTGGGGGGGGTCGCGTGCTTTATTCCTCGGAGGGGGGATTGGGGGGGGTCGCGTGCTTTATTCCTCGGAGGGGGGATTGGGGGGGGTCGCGTGCTCTATTCCTCGGAGGGGGGGGGGTCGCGTGGTTTATTCCTCGGAGGGGGGATTGGGGGGGGTCGCGTGCTTTATTCCTCGGAGGGGGGATTGGGGGGGGTCGCGTGCTTTATTCCTCGGAGGGGGGATTGGGGGGGGTCGCGTGCTTTATTCCTTGGGGGGGGGGGGTCGCGTGGTTTATTCCTCGGAGGGGGGATTGGGGGGGGTCGCGTGCTTTATTCCTCGGAGGGGGATTGGGGGGGGTCGCGTGCTTTATTCCTCGGAGGGGGGATTGGGGGGGTCGCGTGCTCTATTCCTCGGAGGGGGATTGGGGGGGTCGCGTGCTTTATTCCTTGGGGGGGGGGGGGTCGCGTGGTTTATTCCTCGGAGGGGGGATTGGGGGGGGGTCGCGTGCTTTATTCCTCGGAGGGGGGATTGGGGGGGGTCGCGTGCTTTATTCCCCGGAGGGGGATTGGGGGGGGTCGCGTGCTTTATTCCCCGGAGGGGGGATTGGGGGGGGTCACGTACTTTATTCCTCGGAGGGGGGATTGGGGGGGTCGCGTGCTTTATTCCTCGGAGGGGGGATTGGGGGGGGTCGCGTGCTTTATTCCCCGGAGGAGGGATTGGGGGGGGTCGCGTGCTTTATTCCCCGGAGGGGGATTGGGGGGGGTCGCGTGCTTTATTCCTCGGAGGGGGATTGGGGGGGGTCGCGTGCTTTATTCCTCGGAGGGGGGATTGGGGGGGGTCGCGTGCTTTATTCCTTGGGGGGGGGGGTCGCGTGGTTTATTCCTCGGAGGGGGGATTGGGGGGGGGTCGCGTGCTTTATTCCTCGGAGGGGGGAATTGGGGGGGGTCGCGTGCTTTATTCCTCGGAGGGGGGATTGGGGGGGTCGCGTGCTCTATTCCTCGGAGGGGGGATTGGGGGGTCGCGTGCTTTATTCCTTGGGGGGGGGGTCGCGTGGTTTATTCCTCGGAGGGGGGATTGGGGGGGGGTCGCGTGCTTTATTCCTCGGAGGGGGGATTGGGGGGGGGTCGCGTGCTTTATTCCCCGGAGGGGGGATTGGGGGGGGTCGCGTGCTTTATTCCCCGGAGGGGGGATTGGGGGGGGTCACGTACTTTATTCCTCGGAGGGGGGATTGGGGGGGGTCACGTGCTTTATTCCCGGAGGGGGATTGGGGGGGTCGCGTGCTTTATTCCCCCGGAGGGGGGATTGGGGGGGGTCGCGTGCTTTATTCCCCGGAGGGGGGATTGGGGGGGGTCGCGTGCTTTATTCCCCGGAGGGGGGATTGGGGGGGGTCGCGTACTTTATTCCTCGGAGGGGGGATTGGGGGGGGTCACGTGCTTTATTCCTCGGAGGGGGATTGGGGGGGGTCGCGTGCTTTATTCCCCGGAGGGGGGATTGGGGGGGTTGCGTGCTTTATTCCCCGGAGGGGGGATTGGGGGGGTCGCGTGCTTTATTCCCGGAGGGGGGATTGGGGGGGTCGCGTACTTTATTCCTCGGAGGGGGATTGGGGGGGGTCACGTGCTTATTCCTCGGAGGGGGGATTGGGGGGGGTTGCGTGCTTTATTCCTCGGAGGGGGGATTGGGGGGGGTCGCGTACTTTATTCCTCGGAGGGGGATTGGGGGGGGTCACGTGCTTTATTCCTCGGAGGGGGGATTGGGGGGGGTCGCGTGCTTTATTCCTTGGAGGGGGGATTGGGGGGAGGTCGCGTGCTTTATTCCTCGGAGGGGGGATTGGGGGGGTCACGTGCTTTATTCCTCGGAGGGGGGATTGGGGGGGTCGCGTGCTTTATTCCTCGGAGGGGGGATTGGGGGGGGTTGCGTGCTTTATTCCTCGGAGGGGGATTGGGGGGGGTCGCGTGCTCTATTCCTCGGAGGGGGGATTGGGGGGGTCGCGTGCTTTATTCCTTGGGGGGGGGGGTCGCGTGGTTTATTCCTCGGAGGGGGGATTGGGGGGGATCGCGTCCTTTATTCCTCGGAGGGGGGATTGGGGGGGGGGTCGTGTCCTTTTTTCCCTCGGAGGGGAGGATTGCGGGGGGGGGGTCGCGTGCTTTATTCCTCGGAGGGGGTGATTGGGGGGGGTCGCATGGTTTATTCTTCGGAGGGGGGGTGGGGGTTGGGTCGCACGGTTTACTGCAGTGCGGCCGGGTGTAACCGCGGGTGTCCCAGCTTTATCCGCAGGGTGACCGGGTGTAACCGCGGGGTGTCCCCTTTTCATTCTCAGGAACTCTCCAAAACGTTCATCACTCCGGAGAACTTGGTGGAGCGGATCGAGGCCGCACTGAAAAGTCCGAAATCCTACAACTTTTGCCTGGACCGAGACGGGCGTATCATTCGGCAGAGCAGGGACCGAGTTTCGGGGTGAGAATCTCTGGAGCAGGAAGCGGGCGAAGGGGCTTCTGACATGTAAGGAATCAAGGAAAGCGTCAGCGGCCTCTGCCCCGAGGACTCTGCCCCGAGGACTCTCATGGTGTCAGAGACCACTTCCCTCACGTCTCTGGCATCCTTCATCTTCTGCACTTCTGGAGCAGTTTCTCATAGGAGTGACCATGCGTGCTCCTGGGCTGCCTTTTGCCCCGAGCGATCGCTTGTCTGTACCATGAATAAATGTGTATGAGGAGCTGGAGGAGTCGTTACTGTGACGCCTGTGTATGAGGTGACGCCATGTCCCAGCCCCCTATTTCCCATGTGCATAGCCCTAGATTATCCCCCAACAGCGGAGGGCAGTGCTAGATCCCCATCTCCCATAAAGGCTAACCTGCGATTTCTGAGGCTGGTGACCCGGATAAACTTATCCTCAGAAGCAGAGGTGACTCTTGGTCTTCCTTTCCTGGGGTGGTCCTCATGTGAGCCAGTTTCTTTGTAGCGCTTGATGGTTTTTGCAACTGCACTTGGGGACACTTTCAAAGTTTTCCCAATTTTTCGCACTGACTGACCTTCATTTCTTAGTAATGATGGCCACTCGTTTTTCTTTACTTAGCTGATTTTTTCTTGCCATAATACAAATTCTAAGTAAAGAAAAACGAGTGGCCATCATTACTTTAAGAAATGAAGGTCAGTCAGTCCGAAAAATTGGGAAAACTTTGAAAGTGTCCCCAAGTGCAGTTGCAAAAACCATCAAGCGCTACAAAGAAACTGGCTCACATGAGGACCACCCCAGGAAAAGAAGACCAAGAGTCACCTCTGCTTCTGAGAATAAGTTTATCCGAGTCACCAGCCTCAGAAATCGCAGGTTAACAGCAGCTCAGATTAGAGACCAGGTCAATGCCACACAGAGTTCTAGCAGCAGACACATCTCTACAACAACTGTTAAGAGGAGACTTTGTGCAGCGTGCCTTCATGGTAAAATAGCTGCTAGGAAACCACTGCTAAGGACAGGCAACAAGCAGAAGAGACTTGTTTGGGCTAAAGAACACAAGGAATGGACATTAGACCAGTGGAAATCTGTGCTTTGGTCTGATGAGTCCAAATTTGAGATCTTTGGTTCTAACCACCGTGTCTTTGTGCGACGCAGAAAAGGTGAACGGATGGACTCTACATGCCTGGTTCCCACCGTGAAGCATGGAGGAGGAGGTGTGATGGTGTGGGGGTGCTTTGCTGGTGACACTGTTGGGGATTTATTCAAAATTGAAGGCATACTGAACCAGCATGGCTACCACAGCATCTTGCAGCGGCATGCTATTCCATCCGGTTTGCGTTTAGTTGGACCATCATTTATTTTTCAACAGGACAATGACCCCAAACACCTCCAGGCTGTGTAAGGGCTATTTGACCAAGAAGGAGAGTGATGGGGTGCTACTCCAGATGACCTGGCCTCCACAGTCACCAGAACTGATCCCAATCGAGATGGTTTGGGGTGAGCTGGACCGCAGAGTGAAGGCAAAAGGGCCAACAAGTGCTAAGCATCTCTGAGAACTCCTTCAAGATTGTTGGAAGACCATTTCCGGTGACTACCTCTTGAAGCTCATCAAGAGAATGCCAAGAGTGTGCAAAGCAGTCATCAAAGCAAAAGGTGGCTACTGTGAAGAACCTAGAATATAAGACATATTTTCAGTTGTTTCACACTTTTTTGTTAAGTATATAATTCCACATGTGGTAATTCATAGTTTTGATGTCTTCAGTGTGAATGTACAATTTTCATAGTCATGAAAATACAGAAAAATCTTTAAATGAGAAGGTGTGTCCAAACTTTTGGTCTGTACTGTACCTGTATATGTGTGTGTGTGTGTGTGTGTGTGTATATATATATATATATATATATATATATATATATATATATATATATATATATATATATATATATATATATATATATATATATATATATGTACATACATATACACACACAGTACAGACCAAAAGGTTGGACACAATATATATATATATATATTTATAGTGCAGTGATATGTGGGGTGAGGACAGCTGATGTGTATTCAGGGCCCGTGTGCAGATCTTATTGAAGAAGTATAGACTAGTCAGTTGAACATTGCAGGAGGCGAAGACTCCTCTCTCTCCATAACTTCATGTCATCTGCTGTGTTAACCCTTTAAAGCTTGCAGATTGACTTCCATCTTTCTAAGCCTCAATTAATGGTATAAGTTCATTTCACTGTGCCTGTTCTCATGTGCTCAAAAGACTTCTTGATCCATGTTGGCCTGCATGATTGATTATCTTTGCATCTTCCTACTTTCTGCTGTCACAGGATTGTGCTCAGTAACAGCATACACCGTCAGGTGGGTGACATTACACTGATTAATACGATACCTGGTGATTAAATCCTTCCTGTGGTTCTTGTGGAATCTTTACTGTCAGACATCACAGGCAGCTCCGGAGCACCAGATAGAGCGCCCCCCACAGGCAGCTCTGGAGCACCAGATAGAGCGCCCCCCACAGGCTGCTCCGGAGCACCAGATAGAGCGCCCCCTACAATCCGCCCCAGAGCACAAGCATATCATTATCTCTAACCTCCTTGGATATACACTGGGCTTGGTCTTCTACTGGCTCTGTTCAGTGCACTCTTACTACCTTCTCCCTCTTTCTGACAATGACCCTTCTTTCCTCTTTGTCGATAACTGTCGTCCTGCTCAGGACACCCCTACTTACTGCACAGACGGAAATCTATGGGCCGTGATTACCCAGCAGCTCATGAGGAATTTGCAGTTATTATTGGCCCCAATCTCCTCCCTTTCCTGTCCCAATTCTTCTTTGAAACATTATAAAATACCGCAAAGTGCCCTGGATGAAGCTGCACGTCCTACACCCAGAACACCCCGGCACAGGCGGCGACGACCCTGCCACACGCTGGAAACATGTTTTCTCCAGGGGTGCTCCAGGTGCCGAGCGTCGGTGGAGAAAATCCCATTATAAGTTTATGCTTAGAACACACACCTCACCTCTCCAACACCTTCATCTCTTTCCAACAATCCTAAACCACTTTGACACTCATCAGTCCTAAAGTGCCGGCCCCGATCACCGACCTCAGCACTGACGATCTGACCAATTATTTCAAAGAAAAAAGTAATCGTATCCAACAGTAAATTGTTCCCTAATATCATGGATCCTATTCCCGTCTGCACTTCATCATGTTCACTTTCTCTATTTGAATCAGTCATAGAAGAGGTTACCAAACTTCTGGCATATTCTCTCCCTACTACAGGCCCCAGTGCCTCTAGTCCCTTCCACCTTCTTCAGTCCCTTTCCTCGACTGTCACCACTCAATTAACTAAAATATTTAACCTCTCTTTTTCCATTATCTTTTTCCTCCTTCAAACACTCCAGCGTACACCCATTACTAAAAGAAAAACATACCCCAACCAGAACTGCACGGCCAACTACAGACCGGTCTGTAATCCTCCCTTCATCTCTAAACTCCTGGAACACCTGGTCAACTCCCGTCTAATCCGCTATCTCTCAGATAACTCCCTTCATGACCCTTTACAATCCGGTTTCCACGCTTTACATTCTACTGAAACTGCACTCACTAAAGTCTCTAATGATCTACTAACAGCTAAATCCAAAGGTCACTGCTCCCTGCTGATTCTCCTGGATCTCTGCTGCATCTGACATCACGGATCACCAGCTCCTCCTCACTATGCTCCGCTCTATAAGTCTCAAGGACACCGCTCTATCCTGGTTCTCCTCCTACCTCTCTGATCGCTCCTTCATTGCATAATTTGCCAAATTATTTTCCCCTACTCTTCATGTTACAGTTGGGGTTCCTCAGAGTTCAGTCCTAGGACCCCTTCTCTTACTATCTGGGTTCCTCAGGGTTCAGTCCTAGGCCCCCTCCACTTACTGTCTGGGTTCCTCAGGGTTCAGTCCTAGGACCCCTTCTCTTACTGTCTGGGTTCCTCAGGGTTCAGTCCTACGCCCCCTCCACTTACTGTCTGGGTTCCTCAGGGTTCAGTTCTAGGACCCCTTCTCTTACTGTCTGGGTTCCTCAGGGTTCAGTCCTAGGCCCCCTCCTCTTACTGTCTGGGTTCCTCAGGGTTCAGTTCTAGGCCCCCTCCTCTTACTGTCTGGGTTCCTCAGGGTTCAGTCCTAGGACCCTTCCTCTTACTGTCTGGGTTCTTCAGGGTTCAGTCCTAGGCCCCTTCCTCTTACTGTCTGGGTTCCTCAGGGTTCAGTCCTAGGCCCCTTCCTCTTACTGTCTGGGTTCCTCAGGCTTCAGTACTAGGCCCCCTTCTCTTACTGTCTGGGTTCCTCAGGGTTCAGTACTAGGCCCCCTTCTCTTACTGTCTGGGTTCCTCAGGGTTCAGTCCTAGGCCCCTTCCTCTTACTGTCTGGGTTCCTCAGGGTTCAGTCCTAGGCCCCCTTCTCTTACTATCTGGGTTCCTCAGGGTTCAGTCCTAGGCCCCCTCCTCTTACAGTCTGGGTTCCTCAGGGTTCAGTCCTAGGCCCCCTTCTCTTACTGTCTGGGTTCCTCAGGGTTCAGTCCTAGGCCCCTTCTCTTACTGTCTGGGTTCCTCAGGGTTCAGTCGTAGGCCCCTTCCTCTTACTGTCTGGGTTCCTCAGGGTTCAGTCCTAGGCCCCTTCCTCTTACTGTCTGGGTTCCTCAGGGTTCAGTCCTAGGCCCCCTTCTCTTACTATCTGGGTTCCTCAGGGTTCAGTCCTAGGCCCCCTCCACTTACTGTCTGGGTTCCTCAGGGTTCAGTCCTAGGACCCCTTCTCTTACTGTCTGGGTTCCTCAGGGTTCAGTCCTACGCCCCCTCCACTTACTGTCTGGGTTCCTCAGGGTTCAGTTCTAGGACCCCTTCTCTTACTGTCTGGGTTCCTCAGGGTTCAGTCCTAGGCCCCCTCCTCTTACAGTCTGGGTTCCTCAGGGTTCAGTCCTAGGCCCCCTCCTCTTACTGTCTGGGTTCCTCAGGGTTCAGTCCTAGTAACCCTTCTCTTACTGTCTGGGTTCCTCAGGGTTCAGTCCTAGACCCCTTCCTCTTACTGTCTGGGTTCCTCAGGGTTCAGTCCTAGGCCCCCTTCTCTTACTGTCTGGGTTCCTCAGGGTTCAGTCCTAGGCCCCCTCCTCTTACAGTCTGGGTTCCTCAGGGTTCAGTCCTAGGCCCCCTTCTCTTACTGTCTGGGTTCCTCAGGGTTCAGTCCTAGGCCCCCTCCTCTTACTGTCTGGGTTCCTCAGGGTTTAGTCCTAGTAACCCTTCTCTTACTGTCTGGGTTCCTCAGGGTTCAGTCCTAGTAACCCTTCTCTTACTGTCTGGGTTCCTCAGGGTTCAGTCCTAGGCCCCCTTCTCTTACTGTCTGGGTTCCTCAGGGTTCAGTCCTAGGCCCCCTTCTCTTACTGTCTGGGTTCCTCAGGGTTCAGTCCTAGGCCCCTTCTCTTACTGTCTGGGTTCCTCAGGGTTCAGTCCTAGTAACCCTTCTCTTACTGTCTGGGTTCCTCAGGGTTCAGTCCTAGGCCCCCTTCTCTTACTGTCTGGGTTCCTCAGGGTTCAGTCCTAGGCCCCCTTCTCTTACTGTCTGGGTTCCTCAGGGTTCAGTCCTAGGCCCCCTTCTCTTACTGTCTGGGTTCCTCAGGGTTCAGTCCTAGGCCCCCTTCTCTTACTGTCTGGGTTCCTCAGGGTTCAGTCCTAGGCCCCCTCTTACTGTCTGGGTTCCTCAGGGTTCAGTCCTAGTAACCCTTCTCTTACTGTCTGGGTTCCTCATGATTCAGTTCTAGGCCTACTCCTCTTTTCTCTATTACATAAACCATCTGTAGATTTGGTTTTCAGTACCATCTATATACTGATGATAGCCAATTATACATATCTTCTCCTGACATCACCCCAACATTGCTAGACAATTCCAATGATTGACTGTCGGGGGCTCTAACATCATGTCCTCCCTCTGTCTAAAACTGAATTTGTCAAAAACTGAATTCTTTGTTTCCTCCCTCTAATAACCTACCTATACCTGATATTGCCATATCTGTGTGTGGCTTGACCATAACTCCCCAGCCACACCCCCGCTGTCTTGGGGTTATACTTGACACAGATGTTTACTTCACTCCCTATATCCAATCACTCGCTCATGTCAACTGCAGCTCAAAAGCATCTCCAGAATCTGACCTTTTCTTACCTTTTGACTCTGCAAAAATTCTTTCTGTCACTATGATTCATTCTCGCCTGGACTACAGCAACAATCTACTAATTGTCTCCGTCTTACTAAACTCTCCCCTCTCCAAACCATCCTGAATGCTGCAACCAGGATCATACTCCTGTCCAACCACTGCACCAATGCCTTTACCCCGGGCCAGCCATTGCACTGGTTACCCATCCATTACAGAATACAATAAAAACTTATCACTGTGAGCCACAAATCTCTCAACAGTTCTGCGCCGCCCTACATCTCCTCACTCATCTCTTTCTACCACCCTACCAGTCCTCTCAACAGATCTACACCGCCCTCCGTCTCATCTCTGTCTATTACCCTACCTGTTTTCTCCATTCTACTAATGACTGAAGACTAACCTCCTCAATATTCTGAACTTCCCACTCTCATCTCCAGGACTTTCTCATGCTGCACCAGCTTTCTGGAATGCTCTACAGAGACAATAATAATAATAATTTTTATTTCTATAGCACCAACATATTCCGCAGCACTTTACAATTAATGGGGGAAAAGTACAGACAATAAATTCAATACAAGGTAAGACAGTGAACAGTTACATTAGGAGTGAGGGTCCGGCTGCTCGCTGCTTACAATCTACAAGGAAATGGGGGGACACAATAGGTGAAAAGTGCTTGTTAATTCAGGTCTGGCAATTATAATAAATAGGGATTTTCATATAAAGATGTATGATCCGGTCATCAGCCCGTATGTTTAAGTGCAATACTCAAGTACCGAGTGCAGTTATCGTGTGCATGGAGACAGATGAACAGTAGGGAGCAGATTCTGAATAGTATTTAGGAGGGGACAGGGGAAAGTTAGTTTACTGAGTAGTTGAGGTGGTCGGCTTGTTTAAAGAGATGGGTTTTTAAAGCGCGCTTGAAGATGTGGGGGCTAGGCATCAATCGGATCGTCTGGGGTAGAGCATTCCAGAGAACTGGCGCAGCACGAGAGAAGTCTTGGAGACGGAGGCGCGAGGTTCGAATTATGGGGGATGTTAGTCTTAGGTCATTTGCAGAACGAGGGGCACGTGTAGGGCGATAGGCAGAGAGGAGATATAAGACGGTGCAGAACTGTGGAGAGCTTTGTGGGTGAGAGCGATGAGTTTATATTGGACCCTGTAGCGAATGGGTAACCAGTGTAATGACTGGCACAAGGTGGAGGCATCGGTGAAGCGGCTGGACAGAAATACGACCCTGGCTGCAGCATTCAGCATGGATTGGAGAGGGGACAGTTTGGTAAGAGGGAGACCGATCAGAAGAGAGTTGCAGTAGTCCAGACGAGAGTGAATAAGAGCAACAGTAAGAGTTTTAGCAATTTCAAAGGCGAGAAAAGGTCGGATTCTGGAGATGGTTTTAAGATGTAGGTGACAAGAGCGAGTGAGTGATCGGATATAAGGAGTAAAGGAAAGGTTAGTGTCGAATATGACACCCAGGCAGCGGACGTGCTGCTGGAAGTTATGGCTGAACCCTCCAAGGTAATTTCGATATTAGGTAGAGTTGGGTTAGTAGAGGGGGGAAACATGAGAAGTTCAGTTTACGAGAGGGAGGACATGATGTTAGAGACAGCGGACAGCCAATCCTTGGTATTTTGTATTAGAGTGGGGGTGATGTCAGGGGAAGAGGTGTGTACAGTTAGGTCCATATATATTTGGACTGAGACAACATTTTTCTAATTTTGGTTCTAGACATTACCACAATGAATTTTAAACAAAACAATTCAGATGCAGTTGAAGTTCAGACTTTCAGCTTTCATTTGAGGGGATCCACATTAAAATTGGATGAAGGGTTTAGGAGTTTCAGCTCCTTAACATGTGCCACCCTGTTTTTAAAGGGTCCAAAAGTAATTGGACAATTGACTCCAAGGCTATTTCATGGACAGGTGTGGGCAATCCCTTCATTATGTCATTCTGAATTAAGCAGATAAAAGGCCTGGAGTTGATTTGAGGTGTGGTGCTTGCATTTGGAAGGTTTTGCTGTGAAGTAAACATGCGGTCAAAGGAGCTCTCCATGCAGGTGAAACAAGCCATCCTTAAGCTGCAAAAACAGAAAAAACCCATCCAAGAAATTGCTACAATATTAGGAGTGGCAAAATCTACAGTTTGGTACATCCTGAGAAAGAAAGAAAGCACTGGTGAACTCATCAATGCAAAAAGACCTGGGCGCCCACGGAAGACAACAGTGGTGGATGATCGCAGAATAATCTCCATGGTGAAGAGAAACCCCTTCACAACAGCCAACCACTCTCCAGGAGGTAGGCGTATCAATATCCAAATCTACCATAAAGAGAAGACTGCATGAAAGTAAATACAGAGGGTTCACTGCACGGTGCAAGCCACTCATAAGCATCAAGAAGAAAAAGCCTAGACTGGACTTTGCTAAAAAAAAAAATCTAAAAAAGCCAGCACAGTACTGGAAAAACATTCTTTGGACAGATGAAACCTTGATCAACCTCTACCAGAATGATGGAAAGAGAAAAGTATGGCGAAGGCGTGGTACAGCTCATGATCCAAAGCATACCACATCATCTGTAAAACACGGCGGAGGCAGTGTGATGGCTTGGGCATGCATGGCTGCCAGTGGCACTGGGTCACTAGTGTTTATTGATGATGTGACACAGGACAGAAGCAGCCGAATGAATTCTGATGTATTCAGAGCCATACTGTGCTCAGATCCAGCCAAATGCAGCCAAACTGATTGGTCGTCGTTTCATACTACAGATGGACAATGACCCAAAACATAAAGCCAAAGCAACCCAGGAGTTTATTAAAGCAAAGAAGTGGAATATTCTTGAATGGCCAAGTCAGTCACCTGATCTCAACCCAATTGAGCCGCATTTCACTTGTTAAAGACTAAACTTCAGACAGAAAGGCCCACAAACAAACAGCAACTGAAAACCACCACAGTGAAGGCCTGGCAGAGCATCAAAAAGGAGGAAACACAGCGTCTGATGATGTCAATGAGTTCAAGACTTCAGGCAGTCATTGCCAACAAAGGGTTTTCAACCAAGTACTAGAAATGAACATTTTATTTACAATTATTTAATTTGTCCAATTACTTTTGGTCTCTTTAAAAACAGGGTGGCACATGTTAAGGAGCTGAAACTCCTAAACCCTTCATCCAATTTTAATGTGGATACCCTCAAATGAAAGCTGAAAGTCTGAACTTCAACTGCATCTGAATTGTTTTGTTTAAAATTCATTGTGGTAATGTCTAGAACCAAAATTAGAAAAATGTGGTCTCTGTCCAAATATATATGGGTAATTGGGTGTCGTCAGCATAGAGATGATACTGGAACCCAAATCTGCTGTTTGTTTGTCCAATAGGGGCAGTGTATAGAGAGAAGAGGAGGGGGTTTAGGACTGAGCCCTGCGAACTCTGATAGTGAGGGGACGAGGAGAGGAAGAAGAGCCGGCAAAAAATACAGTGAAGGAGCGGTCAGAGAGGTAGGAGGAGAACCAGGAGAGAACCGTGTCCTTGAGGCCAATAGTGCGGAGCATAGTGAGGAGGAGCTGGTGATCCACAGTGTCGAATGCTGCAGAGAGATCCAGGAGAATCAGCAGGGAGTAGTGACCATTAGATTTAGCTGTTAGTAGATCATTAGAGACTTTAGTGAGGGCAGTTTCAATAGAGTGTAAAGAGCGGAAACCAGATTGTAGAGGGTCAAGGAGAGAGTTATCTGAGAGATAGCGGATTAGACGGGAGTGGACCAGGCGTTCCAGGAGTGAAAGGAAGATTAGAGACCGGTCTGTAGTTAGCAGTGCAGTTCTGGTCCAGGGATGGCTTTTTAAGTAAAGGGGTTATGATGGCATCTTTAAATGAGGAGGGAAAGATACCTGAAGGAAGAGAGAGGTTAAATATTTTAGTCAGGTGGGTGGTGACCACCGGTGAGAGGGACTGCAGGAGATGTGAGGGAATGGGGTCACTGTTGCAGGTTGTAGGGCGAGAAGAAGCGAGGAGCTGGGTAACTTCTTCTGTAAGTACATTTGTACACACGGATATT
Organism: Phyllobates terribilis; assembly: GCF_046119375.1. Classification (NCBI taxonomy): domain Eukaryota; kingdom Metazoa; phylum Chordata; class Amphibia; order Anura; family Dendrobatidae; genus Phyllobates; species Phyllobates terribilis. The sequence goes on along the minus strand of NW_027365908.1, from coordinate 72,241 downwards.
ATGCGTTTCTATGTGCAGATGGTACCCAGGTGTGGAGGACAGGAGACTCTCATCCAGACCTGGGTACCATAGAAACTGTAAAAAAAAGAATTTAAAATAAAAAATAATGTTTATACTCCCCTTCCGGTGTTTTGTCTGCGCCGTCCGGTCTATTGCAATGCTCCCGCTGTTGTGAAGGACCTGCCATGACGTCACTGAGTCATGTGACGCATCACATGGCTCAATGATGTCACCGCAGGTCCTTCACATCACCGTGAGCCGCCCAACACACCGGACGTGGCGGAGAGGACACCGGAAGGTGAGTATAAACATTATTTTTTTACCATTTTATTCTTTTTTTTTTTAACTAACTTGGTCACACTATATATGCCGGTTGCATGGATTTATATAGTGTGAACAAGTTGTCAAGCACTTTTCTAAGTGATGCTAAAAGCGCTTGATAACCCGCATGCGGAAATGCATGGGAACAGCGCTTCACAAACGCTTCTCCCTGGCAGGAAAAGCGCATGTACAATCCGCATGTACAATCCGCATGTACAATCCGCATGCGTTTTTCCTGCCAGGGAGAAGCATAAAAAATATGCAGCATTTCTGCATCGTGGGCACTTAGCCTAAGGCTATGGGCCCACGATGCAGAAATGAAGCAGAAAATTTCTGCTGTGTTTCTGCATGTTTTTGGCAGTCAAAAACGCTTGCGGATTTTACAAGCGTTTTTGCAGCGTTTTTACATGCAGATTTGCCATGCGTTTTTCTAGTGCATTGGGACCTCAAATCCTCATGCAGAAACGCACAAATAATGGACATCAAAAAAAAAAATCCGCAGCATGGGCATTGAAATTGCGGATTCTCATTGGGGACCATGGGGGACAGATTACCAAGCGTTTCACAAGAGTTTACGCTGCGGAAATTCCGCATCAACTACGCTTGTAAAACGCTACGTGGGCACATACCCTAACACGATCAAAGATGGCAAGTGAGCTTTTAGTGCAGCAGGGAAGGGGATCCAGGCACTGAGGAGATCGGGCTGAGATGTCCTGGTGGATGTGGTGGATTTTTTCTAGGAAATAAGTGGCCAGATCCCCCCGCTGAGGTTGGTGGTGGGGGTCTGTGCTTTAGGTTTCAGGAGGGAGTTTAAGGTTTCAAAATGACGTTTTGGAATGTTGGACATTGAAGTGATGAGGGAGGTGAAGTAGGATTGTTTGGCCAGATGAAGGGCCGAGTTTTATAGGTTTTGAGCATGAATTTATAGTGGATGAAATCCTCTGCTAAAAGAGATTTTCTCCACTGACGATCAGCTCCTTCAGCAACGCTGAAGAAAGCGTGTTTGCATGGTGTGCCAGGGCTGCCGTTGTCTGTGTCGGGTCTTTCTGTGAGTAGAAGGAGCTGCTTCATCTAGGACGCTCTTCAGTGTATTAGGCTATGTGCCCACGATGCAGAAATGAAGCAGAAAATTTCTGCATCTCCCTGGCAGAAAAAACGCATGCAGATTGTACATGCAGATTGTACATGCAGATTGTGCATGCGTTTTTCCTGCAGAATACATGCGGATCCACATGTTTATCCACATGCGTTAACGCATGTGTTTCCGCATGCAGATTGACAAGCGCTTTCCAGGCGATAGCATCACTTGGAAAGTGCTTGATAACTAGGTCACACTGTATAAATCCATGCAAACAGCATATACAGTGTGACCGTAAAAATAAAACAAATAAAGCTATACTCACCCCCGATGCCGCCGCGTGTGCTGCAGCGCTCGTCCTGGCTTCTTCCGGGTTGCCGGCATCTCGCGAGACAGGCTGCGGTCACATGACCGCGACGTCATCTCAGGTCCTGGAAGGAGAAGCGCTGCAGGGGCCGCCGGACAGGTGAATATAAACTTTATTTATTATTTTATTCTTTTTTTCACAGGTACAATGGTACCCAGGTCTGGATGAGAGTCTCCTCTTCCCCAGACCCAGGTACCATCCGCACATTGAGACGCACAAATGTACAGACACGGATTCTATGCGTCTCAATGCAAGTCAGTGGCGGCGCTTCCGCAAAATTAATGAACATGCTGCGGATTTATGAGCGCTGCAGAAATGCCGCAGCATGTGCATTGACATTGCAGAATGCCATTGGGGACCATGGGGTGCGGATTACCATGCGTTTTCCGCAGCGGAAACGCATGAAAAACGCATCGTGTTCACGAATCCTTATTGTAGTGTGACAATGCTAAGTCTGGACAGGAGAAGGAGGAGATGGGGGCTAAAGATGTGTGGAGATTGTCCATAAGCTGCTGGGTATTAATGGTACGTGTGTTCCTATAAGTGTGGTAAATGGGGGTGCCCTGGCTGAGGAGACTGTTCTTAACAGAGAAGGAAAGAAGGTTGTGGTCCGAGAGCCGGAGACAATCTGGTTGGTTCCCAATTTCCACAGTTTCTAGAGTTCCCTAAATATGTATTTCTTTTGACTCACCTCACCTCACTGATCTAACGATCCCCCGTTCTCACTTCCATGCACTCAGTAGCACTTTGTATCTGTGACTGGTGAGCGATCAGGCAGCGTTCACCCCTATGTATTACCCTGATGGCTGCTCCTTACAATACCAGCACTTTGTATCTGTGACTGGTGAGCGATCAGGCAGCGTTCACCCCTATGTATTACCCTGATGGCTGCTCCTTACAATACCAGCACTTTGTATCTGTGACTGGTGAGCGATCAGGCAGCGATCGCCCCTATGTATTACCCTGATGGCTGCTCCTTACAATACCAGCACTTTGTATCTGTGACTGGTGAGCGATCAGGCAGCGTTCACCCCTATGTATTACCCTGATGGCTGCTCCTTACAATACCAGCACTTTGTATCTGTGACTGGTGAGCGATCAGGCAGCGATCGCCCCTATGTATTACCCTGATGGCTGCTCCTTACAATACCAGCACTTTGTATCTGTGACTGCTGAGCGATCAGGCAGCGTTCACCCCTATGTATTACCCTGATGGCTGCTCCTTACAATACCAGCACTTTGTATCTGTGACTGCTGAGCGATCAGGCAGCGATCGCCCCTATGTATTACCCTGATGGCTGCTCCTTACAATACCAGCACTTTGTATCTGTGACTGCTGAGCGATCAGGCAGCGATCGCCCCTATGTATTACCCTGATGGCTGCTCCTTACAATACCAGCACTTTGTATCTGTGACTGCTGAGCGATCAGGCAGCGTTCACCCCTATGTATTACCCTGATGGCTGCTCCTTACAATACCAGCACTTTGTATCTGTGACTGCTGAGCGATCAGGCAGCGATCGCCCCTATGTATTACCCTGATGGCTGCTCCTTACAATACCAGCACTTTGTATCTGTGACTGCTGAGCGATCAGGCAGCATTCGCCCCTATGTATTACCCTGATGGCTGCTCCTTACAATACCAGCACTTTGTATCTGTGACTGCTGAGCGATCAGGCAGCGTTCACCCCTATGTATTACCCTGATGGCTGCTCCTTACAATACCAGCACTTTGTATCTGTGACTGCTGAGCGATCAGGCAGCGATCGCCCCTATGTATTACCCTGATGGCTGCTCCTTACAATACCAGCACTTTGTATCTGTGACTGCTGAGCAATCAGGCGGCGTTCGCCCCTATGTATTACCCTGATGGCTGCTCCTTACAATACCAGCACTTTGTATCTGTGACTGCTGAGCGATCAGGCAGCGATCGCCCCTATGTATTACCCTGATGGCTGCTCCTTACAATACCAGCACTTTGTATCTGTGACTGCTGAGCGATCAGGCAGCGTTCACCCCTATGTATTACCCTGATGGCTGCTCCTTACAATACCAGCACTTTGTATCTGTGACTGGTGAGCGATCAGGCAGCATTCGCCCCTATGTATTACCCTGATGGCTGCTCCTTACAATACCAGCACTTTGTATCTGTGACTGCTGAGCGATCAGGCAGCGATCGCCCCTATGTATTACCCTGATGGCTGCTCCTTACAATACCAGCACTTTGTATCTGTGACTGCTGAGCAATCAGGCAGCGATCGCCCCTATGTATTACCCTGATGGCTGCTCCTTACAATACCAGCACTTTGTATCTGTGACTGCTGAGCGATCAGGCAGCGTTCACCCCTATGTATTACCCTGATGGCTGCTCCTTACAATACCAGCACTTTGTATCTGTGACTGGTGAGCGATCAGGCAGCATTCGCCCCTATGTATTACCCTGATGGCTGCTCCTTACAATACCAGCACTTTGTATCTGTGACTGCTGAGCGATCAGGCAGCGTTCACCCCTATGTATTACCCTGATGGCTGCTCCTTACAATACCAGCACTTTGTATCTGTGACTGCTGAGCGATCAGGCAGCGATCGCCCCTATGTATTACCCTGATGGCTGCTCCTTACAATACCAGCACTTTGTATCTGTGACTGCTGAGCAATCAGGCGGCGTTCGCCCCTATGTATTACCCTGATGGCTGCTCCTTACAATACCAGCACTTTGTATCTGTGACTGCTGAGCGATCAGGCAGCGTTCACCCCTATGTATTACCCTGATGGCTGCTCCTTACAATACCAGCACTTTGTATCTGTGACTGCTGAGCGATCAGGCAGCGATCGCCCCTATGTATTAACCTGATGGCTGCTCCTTACAATACCAGCACTTTGTATCTGTGACTGCTGATCGATCAGGCAGCGATCGCCCCTATGTATTAACCTGATGGCTGCTCCTTACAATACCAGCACTTTGTATCTGTGACTGCTGATCGATCAGGCAGCGTTCGCCCCTATGTATTACCCTGATGGCTGCTCCTTACAATACCAGCACTTTGTATCTCTGACTGGTGAGCGATCAGGCAGCGATCGCCCCTATGTATTACCCTGATGGCTGCTCCTTACAATACCAGCACTTTGTATCTGTGACTGGTGAGCGATCAGGCAGCATTCGCCCCTATGTATTACCCTGATGGCTGCTCCTTACAATACCAGCACTTTGTATCTGTGACTGGTGAGCGATCAGGCAGCGATCGCCCCTATGTATTACCCTGATGGCTGCTCCTTACGATACCAGCACTTTGTATCTGTGACTGCTGAGCGATCAGGCAGCGTTCACCCCTATGTATTACCCTGATGGCTGCTCCTTACAATACCAGCACTTTGTATCTGTGACTGCTGAGCGATCAGGCAGCGATCACCCCTATGTATTACCCTGATGGCTGCTCCTTACAATACCAGCACTTTGTATCTGTGACTGGTGAGCGATCAGGCAGCATTCGCCCCTATGTATTACCCTGATGGCTGCTCCTTACAATACCAGCACTTTGTATCTGTGACTGGTGAGCGATCAGGCAGCGTTCACCCCTATGTATTACCCTGATGGCTGCTCCTTACAATACCAGCACTTTGTATCTGTGACTGCTGATCGATCAGGCAGCGATCGCCCCTATGTATTACCCTGATGGCTGCTCCTTACAATACCAGCACTTTGTATCTGTGACTGGTGAGCGATCAGGCAGCGATCGCCCCTATGTATTACCCTGATGGCTGCTCCTTACAATACCAGCACTTTGTATCTGTGACTGCTGAGCGATCAGGCAGCGATCGCCCCTATGTATTACCCTGATGGCTGCTCCTTACAATACCAGCACTTTGTATCTGTGACTGCTGAGCAATCAGGCGGCGTTCGCCCCTATGTATTACCCTGATGGCTGCTCCTTACAATACCAGCACTTTGTATCTGTGACTGGTGAGCGATCAGGCAGCGATCGCCCCTATGTATTACCCTGATGGCTGCTCCTTACAATACCAGCACTTTGTATCTGTGACTGGTGAGCGATCAGGCAGCGTTCACCCCTATGTATTACCCTGATGGCTGCTCCTTACAATACCAGCACTTTGTATCTGTGACTGCTGAGCGATCAGGCAGCGATCACCCCTATGTATTACCCTGATGGCTGCTCCTTACAATACCAGCACTTTGTATCTGTGACTGGTGAGCGATCAGGCAGCGTTCACCCCTATGTATTACCCTGATGGCTGCTCCTTACAATACCAGCACTTTGTATCTGTGACTGCTGAGCGATCAGGCAGCGTTCGCCCCTATGTATTACCCTGATGGCTGCTCCTTACAATACCAGCACTTTGTATCTGTGACTGCTGAGCGATCAGACAGCGTTCACCCCTATGTATTACCCTGATGGCTGCTCCTTACAATACCAGCACTTTGTATCTGTGACTGCTGAGCGATCAGGCAGCGTTCGCCCCTATGTATTACCCTGATGGCTGCTCCTTACAATACCAGCACTTTGTATCTGTGACTGGTGAGCGATCAGGCAGCATTCACCCCTATGTATTACCCTGATGGCTGCTCCTTACAATACCAGCACTTTGTATCTGTGACTGCTGAGCGATCAGGCAGCGATCGCCCCTATGTATTACCCTGATGGCTGCTCCTTACAATGCCAGCACTTTGTATCTGTGACTGCTGAGCGATCAGGCAGCGTTCGCCCCTATGTATTACCCTGATGGCTGCTCCTTACAATACCAGCACTTTGTATCTGTGACTGGTGAGCGATCAGGCAGCGTTCACCCCTATGTATTACCCTGATGGCTGCTCCTTACAATACCAGCACTTTGTATCTGTGACTGCTGAGCGATCAGGCAGCGATCGCCCCTATGTATTACCCTGATGGCTGCTCCTTACAATACCAGCACTTTGTATCTGTGACTGGTGAGCGATCAGGCAGCGATCACCCCTATGTATTACCCTGATGACTGCTCCATACAATACCAGCACTTTGTATCTGTGACTGGTGAGCGATCAGGCAGCGATCACCCCTATGTATTACCCTGATGACTGCTCCTTACAATACCAGCACTTTGTATCTGTGACTGGTGAGCGATCAGGCAGCGTTCACCCCTATGTATTACCCTGATGGCTGCTCCTTACAATACCAGCACTTTGTATCTGTGACTGCTGAGCGATCAGGCAGCGTTCACCCCTATGTATTACCCTGATGGCTGCTCCTTACAATACCAGCACTTTGTATCTGTGACTGGTGAGCGATCAGGCAGCGTTCACCCCTATGTATTACCGTGATGGCTGCTCCTTACAATACCAGCACTTTGTATCTGTGACTGCTGAGTGATCAGGCAGCGTTCGCCCCTATGTATTACCCTGATGGCTGCTCCTTACAATACCAGCACTTTGTATCTGTGACTGCTGAGCGATCAGACAGCGTTCACCCCTATGTATTACCCTGATGGCTGCTCCTTACAATACCAGCACTTTGTATCTGTGACTGGTGAGCGATCAGGCAGCATTCACCCCTATGTATTACCCTGATGGCTGCTCCTTACAATACCAGCACTTTGTATCTGTGACTGCTGAGCGATCAGGCAGCGATCGCCCCTATGTATTACCCTGATGGCTGCTCCTTACAATACCAGCACTTTGTATCTGTGACTGCTGAGCGATCAGGCAGCGTTCACCCCTATGTATTACCCTGATGGCTGCTCCTTACAATACCAGCACTTTGTATCTGTGACTGCTGAGCAATCAGGCAGCGATCGCCCCTATGTATTACCCTGATGGCTGCTCCTTACAATACCAGCACTTTGTATCTGTGACTGCTGAGCAATCAGGCGGCGTTCGCCCCTATGTATTACCCTGATGGCTGCTCCTTACAATACCAGCACTTTGTATCTGTGACTGCTGAGCGATCAGGCAGCGTTCACCCCTATGTATTACCCTGATGGCTGCTCCTTACAATACCAGCACTTTGTATCTGTGACTGCTGATCGATCAGGCAGCGTTCGCCCCTATGTATTACCCTGATGGCTGCTCCTTACAATACCAGCACTTTGTATCTGTGACTGCTGATCGATCAGGCAGCGATCGCCCCTATGTATTACCCTGATGGCTGCTCCTTACAATACCAGCACTTTGTATCTGTGACTGGTGAGCGATCAGGCAGCATTCGCCCCTATGTATTACCCTGATGGCTGCTCCTTACAATACCAGCACTTTGTATCTGTGACTGCTGAGCGATCAGGCAGCGTTCACCCCTATGTATTACCCTGATGGCTGCTCCTTACAATACCAGCACTTTGTATCTGTGACTGGTGAGCGATCAGGCAGCATTCGCCCCTATGTATTACCCTGATGGCTGCTCCTTACAATACCAGCACTTTGTATCTGTGACTGCTGAGCGATCAGGCAGCGTTCACCCCTATGTATTACCCTGATGGCTGCTCCTTACAATACCAGCACTTTGTATCTGTGACTGCTGAGCGATCAGGCAGCGTTCACCCCTATGTATTACCCTGATGGCTGCTCCTTACAATACCAGCACTTTGTATCTGTGACTGGTGAGCGATCAGGCAGCATTCGCCCCTATGTATTACCCTGATGGCTGCTCCTTACAATACCAGCACTTTGTATCTGTGACTGCTGAGCGATCAGGCAGCGTTCACCCCTATGTATTACCCTGATGGCTGCTCCTTACAATACCAGCACTTTGTATCTGTGACTGCTGAGCGATCAGGCAGCGTTCACCCCTATGTATTACCCTGATGGCTGCTCCTTACAATACCAGCACTTTGTATCTGTGACTGGTGAGCGATCAGGCAGCGTTCGCCCCTATGTATTACCCTGATGGCTGATCCTTACAATACCAGCACTTTGTATCTGTGACTGGTGAGCGATCAGGCAGCGTTCACCCCTATGTATTACCCTGATGGCTGCTCCTTACAATACCAGCACTTTGTATCTGTGACTGCTGAGCGATCAGGCAGCGATCGCCCCTATGTATTACCCTGATGGCTGCTCCTTACAATACCAGCACTTTGTATCTGTGACTGCTGAGCAATCAGGCGGCGTTCGCCCCTATGTATTACCCTGATGGCTGCTCCTTACAATACCAGCACTTTGTATCTGTGACTGGTGAGCGGTCAGGCAGCGATCGCCCCTATGTATTACCCTGATGGCTGCTCCTTACAATACCAGCACTTTGTATCTGTGACTGCTGAGCGATCAGGCAGCGTTCACCCCTATGTATTACCCTGATGGCTGCTCCTTACAATACCAGCACTTTGTATCTGTGACTGCTGAGCGATCAGGCAGCGATCGCCCCTATGTATTAACCTGATGGCTGCTCCTTACAATACCAGCACTTTGTATCTGTGACTGCTGATCGATCAGGCAGCGATCGCCCCTATGTATTACCCTGATGGCTGCTCCTTACAATACCAGCACTTTGTATCTGTGACTGGTGAGCGATCAGGCAGCGATCGCCCCTATGTATTACCCTGATGGCTGCTCCTTACAATACCAGCACTTTGTATCTGTGACTGCTGAGCGATCAGGCAGCGATCGCCCCTATGTATTACCCTGATGGCTGCTCCTTACAATACCAGCACTTTGTATCTGTGACTGCTGAGCAATCAGGCGGCGTTCGCCCCTATGTATTACCCTGATGGCTGCTCCATACAATACCAGCACTTTGTATCTGTGACTGGTGAGCGATCAGGCAGCGATCACCCCTATGTATTACCCTGATGACTGCTCCTTACAATACCAGCACTTTGTATCTGTGACTGGTGAGCGATCAGGCAGCGTTCACCCCTATGTATTACCCTGATGGCTGCTCCTTACAATACCAGCACTTTGTATCTGTGACTGCTGAGCGATCAGGCAGCGTTCACCCCTATGTATTACCCTGATGGCTGCTCCTTACAATACCAGCACTTTGTATCTGTGACTGGTGAGCGATCAGGCAGCGTTCACCCCTATGTATTACCGTGATAGCTGCTCCTTACAATACCAGCACTTTGTATCTGTGACTGCTGAGTGATCAGGCAGCGTTCGCCCCTATGTATTACCCTGATGGCTGCTCCTTACAATACCAGCACTTTGTATCTGTGACTGGTGAGCGATCAGGCAGCATTCGCCCCTATGTATTACCCTGATGGCTGCTCCTTACAATACCAGCACTTTGTATCTGTGACTGCTGAGCGATCAGACAGCGTTCACCCCTATGTATTACCCTGATGGCTGCTCCTTACAATACCAGCACTTTGTATCTGTGACTGCTGAGCGATCAGGCAGCGATCGCCCCTATGTATTACCCTGATGGCTGCTCCTTACAATACCAGCACTTTGTATCTGTGACTGCTGAGCGATCAGGCAGCGTTCACCCCTATGTATTACCCTGATGGCTGCTCCTTACAATACCAGCACTTTGTATCTGTGACTGGTGAGCGATCAGGCAGCATTCGCCCCTATGTATTACCCTGATGGCTGCTCCTTACAATACCAGCACTTTGTATCTGTGACTGCTGAGCGATCAGGCAGCGTTCACCCCTATGTATTACCCTGATGGCTGCTCCTTACAATACCAGCACTTTGTATCTGTGACTGCTGAGCGATCAGGCAGCGATCGCCCCTATGTATTACCCTGATGGCTGCTCCTTACAATACCAGCACTTTGTATCTGTGACTGCTGAGCAATCAGGCGGCGTTCGCCCCTATGTATTACCCTGATGGCTGCTCCTTACAATACCAGCACTTTGTATCTGTGACTGCTGAGCAATCAGGCGGCGTTCACCCCTATGTATTACCCTGATGGCTGCTCCTTACAATACCAGCACTTTGTATCTGTGACTGCTGAGCGATCAGGCAGCGTTCACCCCTATGTATTACCCTGATGGCTGCTCCTTACAATACCAGCACTTTGTATCTGTGACTGCTGAGCGATCAGGCAGCGATCGCCCCTATGTATTAACCTGATGGCTGCTCCTTACAATACCAGCACTTTGTATCTGTGACTGCTGATCGATCAGGCAGCGTTCGCCCCTATGTATTACCCTGATGGCTGCTCCTTACAATACCAGCACTTTGTATCTGTGACTGCTGATCGATCAGGCAGCGATCGCCCCTATGTATTACCCTGATGGCTGCTCCTTACAATACCAGCACTTTGTATCTGTGACTGGTGAGCGATCAGGCAGCATTCGCCCCTATGTATTACCCTGATGGCTGCTCCTTACGATACCAGCACTTTGTATCTGTGACTGCTGAGCGATCAGGCAGCGTTCACCCCTATGTATTACCCTGATGGCTGCTCCTTACAATACCAGCACTTTGTATCTGTGACTGGTGAGCGATCAGGCAGCATTCGCCCCTATGTATTACCCTGATGGCTGCTCCTTACAATACCAGCACTTTGTATCTGTGACTGCTGAGCGATCAGGCAGCGATCGCCCCTATGTATTACCCTGATGGCTGCTCCTTACAATACCAGCACTTTGTATCTGTGACTGCTGAGCGATCAGGCAGCGTTCACCCCTATGTATTACCCTGATGGCTGCTCCTTACAATACCAGCACTTTGTATCTGTGACTGCTGAGCGATCAGGCAGCGTTCGCCCCTATGTATTACCCTGATGGCTGCTCCTTACAATACCAGCACTTTGTATCTGTGACTGCTGAGCGATCAGGCAGCGTTCACCCCTATGTATTACCCTGATGGCTGCTCCTTACAATACCAGCACTTTGTATCTGTGACTGCTGAGCGATCAGGCAGCGTTCACCCCTATGTATTACCCTGATGGCTGCTCCTTACAATACCAGCACTTTGTATCTGTGACTGGTGAGCGATCAGGCAGCATTCGCCCCTATGTATTACCCTGATGGCTGCTCCTTACAATACCAGCACTTTGTATCTGTGACTGCTGAGCGATCAGGCAGCGTTCACCCCTATGTATTACCCTGATGGCTGCTCCTTACAATACCAGCACTTTGTATCTGTGACTGCTGAGCGATCAGGCAGCGTTCACCCCTATGTATTACCCTGATGGCTGCTCCTTACAATACCAGCACTTTGTATCTGTGACTGGTGAGCGATCAGGCAGCGATCGCCCCTATGTATTACCCTGATGGCTGCTCCTTACAATACCAGCACTTTGTATCTGTGACTGCTGAGCAATCAGGCGGCGTTCGCCCCTATGTATTACCCTGATGGCTGCTCCTTACAATACCAGCACTTTGTATCTGTGACTGGTGAGCGGTCAGGCAGCGATCGCCCCTATGTATTACCCTGATGGCTGCTCCTTACAATACCAGCACTTTGTATCTGTGACTGCTGAGCGATCAGGCAGCGTTCACCCCTATGTATTACCCTGATGGCTGCTCCTTACAATACCAGCACTTTGTATCTGTGACTGCTGAGCGATCAGGCAGCGATCGCCCCTATGTATTAACCTGATGGCTGCTCCTTACAATACCAGCACTTTGTATCTGTGACTGCTGATCGATCAGGCAGCGATCGCCCCTATGTATTACCCTGATGGCTGCTCCTTACAATACCAGCACTTTGTATCTGTGACTGGTGAGCGATCAGGCAGCGATCGCCCCTATGTATTACCCTGATGGCTGCTCCTTACAATACCAGCACTTTGTATCTGTGACTGCTGAGCGATCAGGCAGCGATCGCCCCTATGTATTACCCTGATGGCTGCTCCTTACAATACCAGCACTTTGTATCTGTGACTGCTGAGCAATCAGGCGGCGTTCGCCCCTATGTATTACCCTGATGGCTGCTCCTTACAATACCAGCACTTTGTATCTGTGACTGGTGAGCGATCAGGCAGCGATCGCCCCTATGTATTACCCTGATGGCTGCTCCTTACAATACCAGCACTTTGTATCTGTGACTGGTGAGCGATCAGGCAGCGTTCACCCCTATGTATTACCCTGATGGCTGCTCCTTACAATACCAGCACTTTGTATCTGTGACTGCTGAGTGATCAGGCAGCTATCGCCCCTATGTATTACCCTGATGGCTGCTCCTTACAATACCAGCACTTTGTATCTGTGACTGCTGAGCGATCAGGCAGCGATCACCCCTATGTATTACCCTGATGGCTGCTCCTTACAATACCAGCACTTTGTATCTGTGACTGGTGAGCGATCAGGCAGCGTTCGCCCCTATGTATTACCCTGATGGCTGCTCCTTACAATACCAGCACTTTGTATCTGTGACTGGTGAGCGATCAGGCAGCGTTCACCCCTATGTATTACCCTGATGGCTGCTCCTTACAATACCAGCACTTTGTATCTGTGACTGCTGACTGATCAGGCAGCGATCGCCCCTATGTATTACCCTGATGGCTGCTCCTTACAATACCAGCACTTTGTATCTGTGACTGGTGAGCGATCAGGCAGCGTTCACCCCTATGTATTACCCTGATGGCTGCTCCTTACAATACCAGCACTTTGTATCTGTGACTGCTGAGCGATCAGGCAGCGATCGCCCCTATGTATTACCCTGATGGCTGCTCCTTACAATACCAGCACTTTGTATCTGTGACTGGTGAGCGATCAGGCAGCGTTCACCCCTATGTATTACCCTGATGGCTGCTCCTTACAATACCAGCACTTTGTATCTGTGACTGGTGAGCGATCAGGCAGCGATCACCCCTATGTATTACCCTGATGACTGCTCCTTACAATACCAGCACTTTGTATCTGTGACTGGTGAGCGATCAGGCAGCGTTCACCCCTATGTATTACCCTGATGGCTGCTCCTTACAATACCAGCACTTTGTATCTGTGACTGCTGAGCGATCAGGCAGCGTTCACCCCTATGTATTACCCTGATGGCTGCTCCTTACAATACCAGCACTTTGTATCTGTGACTGGTGAGCGATCAGGCAGCGTTCACCCCTATGTATTACCGTGATGGCTGCTCCTTACAATACCAGCACTTTGTATCTGTGACTGCTGAGTGATCAGGCAGCGTTCGCCCCTATGTATTACCCTGATGGCTGCTCCTTACAATACCAGCACTTTGTATCTGTGACTGCTGAGCGATCAGACAGCGTTCACCCCTATGTATTACCCTGATGGCTGCTCCTTACAATACCAGCACTTTGTATCTGTGACTGGTGAGCGATCAGGCAGCATTCACCCCTATGTATTACCCTGATGGCTGCTCCTTACAATACCAGCACTTTGTATCTGTGACTGCTGAGCGATCAGACAGCGTTCACCCCTATGTATTACCCTGATGGCTGCTCCTTACAATACCAGCACTTTGTATCTGTGACTGCTGAGCGATCAGGCAGCGTTCGCCCCTATGTATTACCCTGATGGCTGCTCCTTACAATACCAGCACTTTGTATCTGTGACTGCTGAGCGATCAGGCAGCGATCGCCCCTATGTATTACCCTGATGGCTGCTCCTTACAATACCAGCACTTTGTATCTGTGACTGCTGAGCGATCAGGCAGCGTTCACCCCTATGTATTACCCTGATGGCTGCTCCTTACAATACCAGCACTTTGTATCTGTGACTGCTGAGCGATCAGGCAGCGATCGCCCCTATGTATTACCCTGATGGCTGCTCCTTACAATACCAGCACTTTGTATCTGTGACTGCTGAGCAATCAGGCAGCGATCGCCCCTATGTATTACCCTGATGGCTGCTCCTTACAATACCAACACTTTGTATCTGTGACTGCTGAGCGATCAGGCAGCGTTCGCCCCTATGTATTTCCCTGATGGCTGCTCCTTACAATACCAGCACTTTGTATCTGTGACTGGTGAGCGATCAGGCAGCGATCGCCCCTATGTATTACCCTGATGGCTGCTCCTTACAATACCAGCACTTTGTATCTGTGACTGGTGAGCGATCAGGCAGCGTTCACCCCTATGTATTACCCTGATGGCTGCTCCTTACAATACCAGCACTTTGTATCTGAGACTGCTGAGTGATCAGGCAGCGATCGCCCCTATGTATTACCCTGATGGCTGCTCCTTACAATACCAGCACTTTGTATCTGTGACTGCTGAGCGATCAGGCAGCGTTCACCCCTATGTATTACCCTGATGGCTGCTCCTTACAATACCAGCACTTTGTATATGTGACTGCTGAGCGATCAGGCAGCGTTCGCCCCTATGTATTACCCTGATGGCTGCTCCTTACAATACCAGCACTTTGTATCTGTGACTGGTGAGCGATCAGGCAGCGTTCACCCCTATGTATTACCCTGATGGCTGCTCCTTACAATACCAGCACTTTGTATCTGTGACTGGTGAGCGATCAGGCAGCGTTCGCCCCTATGTATTACCCTGATGGCTGCTCCTTACAATACCAGCACTTTGTATCTGTGACTGGTGAGCGATCAGGCAGCGTTCACCCCTATGTATTACCCTGATGGCTGCTCCTTACAATACCAGCACTTTGTATCTGTGACTGGTGAGCGATCAGGCAGCGTTCACCCCTATGTATTACCGTGATGGCTGCTCCTTACAATACCAGCACTTTGTATCTGTGACTGCTGAGTGATCAGGCAGCGTTCGCCCCTATGTATTACCCTGATGGCTGCTCCTTACAATACCAGCACTTTGTATCTGTGACTGCTGAGCGATCAGACAGCGTTCACCCCTATGTATTACCCTGATGGCTGCTCCTTACAATACCAGCACTTTGTATCTGTGACTGGTGAGCGATCAGGCAGCGTTCGCCCCTATGTATTACC
Organism: Phyllobates terribilis; assembly: GCF_046119375.1. NCBI lineage: Eukaryota > Metazoa > Chordata > Amphibia > Anura > Dendrobatidae > Phyllobates > Phyllobates terribilis. The sequence goes on along the minus strand of NW_027365908.1, from coordinate 56,720 downwards.
CTGATGGCTGCTCCTTACAATACCAGCACTTTGTATCTGTGACTGGTGAGCGATCAGGCAGCATTCACCCCTATGTATTACCCTGTTGGCTGCTCCTTACAATACCAGCACTTTGTATCTGTGACTGCTGAGCGATCAAACAGCGTTCACACCTATGTATTACCCTGATGGCTGCTCCTTACAATACCAGCACTTTATATCTGTGACTGCTGAGCGATCAGGCAGCGTTCACCCCTATGTATTACCCTGATGGCTGCTCCTTACAATACCAGCACTTTGTATCTGTGACTGCTGAGCGATCAGGCAGCGTTCGCCCCTATGTATTACCCTGATGGCTGCTCCTTACAATACCAGCACTTTGTATCTGTGACTGGTGAGCGATCAGGCAGCGTTCACCCCTATGTATTACCCTGATGGCTGCTCCTTACAATACCAGCACTTTGTATCTGTGACTGCTGAGCGATCAGGCAGCGATCGCCCCTATGTATTACCCTGATGGCTGCTCCTTACAATACCAGCACTTTGTATCTGTGACTGCTGAGCGATCAGGCAGCGTTCAGCCCTATGTATTACCCTGATGGCTGCTCCTTACAATACCAGCACTTTGTATCTGTACTGCTGAGCGATCAGGCAGCGTTCACCCCTATGTATTACCCTGATGGCTGCTCCTTACAATACCAGCACTTTGTATCTGTGACTGCTGAGCGATCAGGCAGCGTTCAGCCCTATGTATTACCCTGATGGCTGCTCCTTACAATACCAGCACTTTGTATCTGTACTGCTGAGCGATCAGGCAGCGTTCACCCCTATGTATTACCCTGATGGCTGCTCCTTACAATACCAGCACTTTGTATCTGTGACTGGTGAGCGATCAGGCAGCGATCGCCCCTATGTATTACCCTGATGGCTGCTCCTTACAATATCAGCACTTTGTATCTGTGACTGCTGAGCGATCAGGCAGCGTTCGCCCCTATGTATTACCCTGATGGCTGCTCCTTACAATACCAGCACTTTGTATCTGTGACTGGTGAGCGATCAGGCAGCATTCACCCCTATGTATTACCCTGATGGCTGCTCCTTACAATACCAGCACTTTGTATCTGTGACTGGTGAGCGATCAGGCAGCGATCGCCCCTATGTATTACCCTGATGGCTGCTCCTTACAATACCAGCACTTTGTATCTGTGACTGGTGAGCGATCAGGCAGCGTTCACCCCTATGTATTACCCTGATGGCTGCTCCTTACAATACCAGCACTTTCTATCTGTGACTGCTGAGCGATCAGGTAGCGTTCACCCCTATGTATTACCCTGATGGCTGCTCCTTACAATACCAGCACTTTGTATCTGTGACTGGTGAGCGATCAGGCAGCGTTCACCCCTATGTATTACCCTGATGGCTGCTCCTTACAATACCAGCACTTTGTATCTGTGACTGCTGAGCGATCAGGCAGCGTTCACCCCTATGTATTACCCTGATGGCTGCTCCTTACAATACCAACACTTTGTATCTGTGACTGGTGAGCGATTAGGCAGCGTTCGCCCCTATGTATTACCCTGATGGCTGCTTCTTACAATACCAGCACTTTGTATCTGTGACTGCTGAGCGATTAGGCAGCGATCGCCCCTATGTATTACCCTGATGGCTGCTTCTTACAATACCAGCACTTTGTATCTGTGACTGCTGAGCGATCAGGCAGCGTTCACCCCTATGTATTACCCTGATGGCTGCTCCTTACAATACCAGCACTTTGTATCTGTGACTGCTGAGCGATCAGGCAGCGTTCGCCCCTATGTATTACCCTGATGGCTGCTCCTTACAATACCAGCACTTTGTATCAGTGACTGCTGAGCGATCAGGCAGCGTTCACCCCTATGTATTACCCTGATGGCTGCTCCTTACGATAACAGCACTTTGTATCTGTGACTGCTGAGCGATCAGGCAGCGTTCACCCTTATGTATTACCCTGATGGCTGCTCCTTACAATACCAGCACTTTGTATCTGTGACTGGTGAGCGATCAGGCAGCATTCGCCCCTATGTATTACCCTGATGGCTGCTCCTTACAATACCAGCACTTTGTTTCTGTGACTGCTGAGCGATCAGGCAGCGATCGCCCCTATGTATTACCCTGATGGCTGCTCCTTACAATACCAGCACTTTGTATCTGTGACTGCTGAGCGATCAGGCAGCGTTCACCCCTGTGTATTACCCTGATGGCTGCTCCTTACAATACCAGCACTTTGTATCTGTGACTGCTGAGCGATCAGGCAGCGTTCACCCCTATGTATTACCCTGATGGCTGCTCCTTACAATACCAGCACTTTGTATCTGTGACTGCTGAGCAATCAGGCAGCGTTCACCCCTATGTATTACCCTGATGGCTGCTCCTTACAATACCAGCACTTTGTATCTGTGACTGGTGAGCGATCAGGCAGCGATCGCCCCTATGTATTACCCTGATGGCTGCTCCTTACAATACCAGCACTTTGTATCTGTGACTGCTGAGTAATCAGGCAGCGTTCACCCCTATGTATTACCCTGATGGCTGCTCCTTACAATACCAGCACTTTGTATCTGTGACTGGTGAGCGATCAGGCAGCGTTCACCCCTATGTATTACCCTGATGGCTGCTCCTTACAATACCAGCACTTTGTATCTGTGACTGCTGAGCGATCAGGCAGCGATCGCCCCTATGTATTACCCTGATGGCTGCTCCTTACAATACCAGCACTTTGTATCTGTGACTGCTGAGCGATCAGGCAGCATTCGCCCCTATGTATTACCCTGATGGCTGCTCCTTACAATACCAGCACTTTGTATCTGTGACTGCTGAGCGATCAGGCAGCATTCGCCCCTATGTATTACCCTGATGGCTGCTCCTTACAATACCAGCACTTTGTATCTGTGACTGCTGATCGATCAGGCAGCGATCGCCCCTATGTATTACCCTGATGGCTGCTCCTTACAATACCAGCACTTTGTATCTGTGACTGGTGAGCGATCAGGCAGCGTTCGCCCCTATGTATTACCCTGATGGCTGCTCCGTACAATACCAGCACTTTGTATCTGTGACTGCTGATCGATCAGGCAGCGATCGCCCCTATGTATTACCCTGATGGCTGCTCCTTACAATACCAGCACTTTGTATCTGTGACTGCTGAGCGATCAGGCAGCGATCGCCCCTATGTATTACCCTGATGGCTGCTCCTTACAATACCAGCACTTTGTATCTGTGACTGCTGAGCGATCAGGCAGCGTTCGCCCCTATGTATTACCCTGATGGCTGCTCCTTACAATACCAGCACTTTGTATCTGTGACTGCTGAGCGATCAGGCAGCGATCGCCCCTATGTATTACCCTGATGGCTGCTCCTTACAATACCAGCACTTTGTATCTGTGACTGCTGATCGATCAGGCAGCGTTCGCCCCTATGTATTACCCTGATGGCTGCTCCTTACAATACCAGCACTTTGTATCTGTGACTGGTGAGCGATCAGGCAGCGTTCGCCCCTATGTATTACCCTGATGGCTGCTCCTTACAATACCAGCACTTTGTATCTGTGACTGCTGATCGATCAGGCAGCGATCGCCCCTATGTATTACCCTGATGGCTGCTCCTTACAATACCAGCACTTTGTATCTGTGACTGCTGAGTGATCAGGCAGCGATCGCCCCTATGTATTACCCTGATGGCTGCTCCTTACAATACCAGCACTTTGTATCTGTGACTGGTGAGCGATCAGGCAGCGTTCACCCCTATGTATTACCCTGATGGCTGCTCCTTACAATACCAGCACTTTGTATCTGTGACTGCTGAGTGATCAGGCAGCATTCGCCCCTATGTATTACCCTGATGGCTGCTCCTTACAATACCAGCACTTTGTATCTGTGACTGGTGAGCGATCAGGCAGCGTTCACCCCTATGTATTACCCTGATGGCTGCTCCTTACAATACCAGCACTTTGTATCTGTGACTGCTGAGCGATCAGGCAGCGATCGCCCCTATGTATTACCCTGATGGCTGCTCCTTACAATACCAACACTTTGTATCTGTGACTGCTGAGCGATCAGGCAGCGTTCGCCCCTATGTATTACCCTGATGGCTGCTCCTTACAATACCAGCACTTTGTATCTGTGACTGGTGAGCGATCAGGCAGCGTTCACCCCTATGTATTACCCTGATGGCTGCTCCTTACAATACCAGCACTTTGTATCTGTGACTACTGAGCGATCAGGCAGCGATCGCCCCTATGTATTACCCTGATGGCTGCTCCTTACAATACCAACACTTTGTATCTGTGACTGCTGAGCGATCAGGCAGCGTTCGCCCCTATGTATTACCCTGATGGCTGCTTCTTACAATACCAGCACTTTGTATCTGTGACTGCTGAGCGATCAGGCAGCGATCGCCCCTATGTATTACCCTGATGGCTGCTCCTTACAATACCAGCACTTTGTATCTGTGACTGGTGAGCGATCAGGCAGCGTTCTCCCCTATGTATTACCCGATGGCTGCTCCTTACAATACCAGCACTTTGTATCTGTGACTGCTGAGCGATCAGGCAGCGTTCGCCCCTATGTATTACCCTGATGGCTGCTCCTTACAATACCAGCACTTTGTATCTGTGACTGCTGAGCGATCAGGCAGCGATCGCCCCTATGTATTACCCTGATGGCTGCTCCTTACAATACCAGCACTTTGTATCTGTGACTGCTGAGCGATCAGGCAGCGTTCACCCTAATGTATTACCCTGATGGCTGCTCCTTACAATACCAGCACTTTGTATCTGTGACTGCTGAGCGATCAGGCTGCGTTCACCCCTATGTATTACCCTGATGGCTGCTCCTTACAATACCAGCACTTTGTATCTGTGACTGCTGAGCGATCAGGCAGCGATCGCCCCTATGTATTACCCTGATGGCTGCTCCTTACAATACCAGCACTTTGTATCTGTGACTGGTGAGCGATCAGGCAGCGTTCACCCCTATGTATTACCCTGATGGCTGCTCCTTACAATACCAGCACTTTGTATCTGTGACTGGTGAGCGATCAGGCAGCGATCACCCCTATGTATTACCCTGATGGCTGCTCCTTACAATACCAGCACTTTGTATCTGTGACTGGTGAGCGATCAGGCAGCGTTCACCCCTATGTATTACCCTGATGGCTGCTCCTTACAATACCAGCACTTTGTATCTGTGACTGCTGAGCGATCAGGCAGCGATCGCCCCTATGTATTACCCTGATGGCTGCTCCTTACAATACCAGCACTTTGTATCTGTGACTGCTGAGCGATCAGGCAGCGATCGCCCCTATGTATTACCCTGATGGCTGCTCCTTACAATACCAGCACTTTGTATCTGTGACTGCTGAGCGATCAGGCAGCGATCGCCCCTATGTATTACCCTGATGGCTGCTCCTTACAATACCAGCACTTTGTATCTGTGACTGGTGAGCGATCAGGCAGCGATCGCCCCTATGTATTACCCTGATGGCTGCTCCTTACAATACCAGCACTTTGTATCTGTGACTGGTGAGCGATCAGGCAGCGTTCTCCCCTATGTATTACCCGATGGCTGCTCCTTACAATACCAGCACTTTGTATCTGTGACTGGTGAGCGATCAGGCAGCGTTCGCCCCTATGTATTACCCTGATGGCTGCTCCTTACAATACCAGCACTTTGTATCTGTGACTGCTGAGCGATCAGGCAGCGTTCACCCCTATGTATTACCCTGATGGCTGCTCCTTACAATACCAGCACTTTGTATCTGTGACTGCTGAGCGATCAGGCAGCGTTCACCCCTATGTATTACCCTGATGGCTGCTCCTTACAATACCAGCACTTTGTATCTGTGACTGCTGAGCGATCAGGCAGCGTTCACCCCTATGTATTACCCTGATGGCTGCTCCTTACAATACCAGCACTTTGTATCTGTGACTGGTGAGCGATCAGACAGCGTTCACCCCTATGTATTACCCTGATGGCTGCTCCTTACAATACCAGCACTTTGTATCTGTGACTGCTGATCGATCAGGCAGCGTTCACCCCTATGTATTACCCTGATGGCTGCTCCTTACAATACCAGCACTTTGTATCTGTGACTGCTGAGCGATCAGGCAGCGTTCACCCCTATGTATTACCCTGATGGCTGCTCCTTACAATACCAGCACTTTGTATCTGTGACTGGTGAGCGATCAGGCAGCGTTCACCCCTATGTATTACCCTGATGGCTGCTCCTTACAATACCAGCACTTTGTATCTGTGACTGCTGAGCGATCAGGCAGCGTTCGCCCCTATGTATTACCCTGATGGCTGCTCCTTACAATACCAGCACTTTGTATCTGTGACTGCTGAGCGATCAGGCAGCGATCGCCCCTATGTATTACCCTGATGGCTGCTCCTTACAATACCAGCACTTTGTATCTGTGACTGCTGAGCGATCAGGCAGCGTTCACCCCTATGTATTACCCTGATGGCTGCTCCTTACAATACCAGCACTTTGTATCTGTGACTGCTGAGCGATCAGGCTGCGTTCACCCCTATGTATTACCCTGATGGCTGCTCCTTACAATACCAGCACTTTGTATCTGTGACTGCTGAGCGATCAGGCAGCGATCGCCCTTATGTATTACCCTGATGGCTGCTCCTTACAATACCAGCACTTTGTATCTGTGACTGGTGAGCGATCAGGCAGCGTTCACCCCTATGTATTACCCTGATGGCTGCTCCTTACAATACCAGCACTTTGTATCTGTGACTGGTGAGCGATCAGGCAGCGTTCACCCCTATGTATTACCCTGATGGCTGCTCCTTACAATACCAGCACTTTGTATCTGTGACTGCTGAGCGATCAGGCAGCGATCGCCCCTATGTATTACCCTGATGGCTGCTCCTTACAATACCAGCACTTTGTATCTGTGACTGCTGAGCGATCAGGCAGCGATCGCCCCTATGTATTACCCTGATGGCTGCTCCTTACAATACCAGCACTTTGTATCTGTGACTGCTGAGCGATCAGGCAGCGATCGCCCCTATGTATTACCCTGATGACTGCTCCTTACAATACCAGCACTTTGTATCTGTGACTGCTGAGCGATCAGGCAGCGTTCGCCCCTATGTATTACCCTGATGGCTGCTCCTTACAATACCAGCACTTTGTATCTGTGACTGCTGATCGATCAGGCAGCGATCGCCCCTATGTATTACCCTGATGGCTGCTCCTTACAATACCAGCACTTTGTATCTGTGACTGCTGAGCGATCAGGCAGCGATCGCCCCTATGTATTACCCTGATGGCTGCTCCTTACAATACCAGCACTTTGTATCTGTGACTGGTGAGCGATCAGGCAGCGTTCACCCCTATGTATTACCCTGATGGCTGCTCCTTACAATACCAGCACTTTGTATCTGTGACTGCTGAGCGATCAGGCAGCGATCGCCCCTATGTATTACCCTGATGGCTGCTCCTTACAATACCAGCACTTTGTATCTGTGACTGCTGAGCGATCAGGCAGCGATCGCCCCTATGTATTACCCTGATGACTGCTCCTTACAATACCAGCACTTTGTATCTGTGACTGCTGAGCGATCAGGCAGCGATCGCCCCTATGTATTACCCTGATGGCTGCTCCTTACAATACCAGCACTTTGTATCTGTCACTGGTGAGCGATCAGGCAGCGTTCACCCCTATGTATTACCCTGATGGCTGCTCCTTACAATACCAGCACTTTGTATCTGTGACTGGTGAGCGATCAGGCAGCGTTCGCCCCTATGTATTACCCTGATGGCTGCTCCTTACAATACCAGCACTTTGTATCTGTGACTGCTGAGCGATCAGGCAGCGTTCACCCCTATGTATTACCCTGATGGCTGCTCCTTACAATACCAGCACTTTGTATCTGTGACTGGTGAGCGATCAGACAGCGTTCACCCCTATGTATTACCCTGATGGCTGCTCCTTACAATACCAGCACTTTGTATCTGTGACTGCTGATCGATCAGGCAGCGTTCACCCCTATGTATTACCCTGATGGCTGCTCCTTACAATACCAGCACTTTGTATCTGTGACTGCTGAGCGATCAGGCAGCGTTCACCCCTATGTATTACCCTGATGGCTGCTCCTTACAATACCAGCACTTTGTATCTGTGACTGCTGAGCGATCAGGCAGCGTTCGCCCCTATGTATTACCCTGATGGCTGCTCCTTACAATACCAGCACTTTGTATCTGTGACTGCTGAGCGATCAGGCAGCGTTCACCCCTATGTATTACCCTGATGGCTGCTCCTTACAATACCAGCACTTTGTATCTGTGACTGGTGAGCGATCAGGCAGCGATCGCCCCTATGTATTACCCTGATGGCTGCTCCTTACAATACCAGCACTTTGTATCTGTGACTGCTGAGCGATCAGGCAGCGTTCACCCCTATGTATTACCCTGATGGCTGCTCCTTACAATACCAGCACTTTGTATCTGTGACTGGTGAGTGATCAGGCAGCGTTCGCCCCTATGTATTACCCTGATGGCTGCTCCTTACAATACCAGCACTTTGTATCTGTGACTGGTGAGTGATCAGGCAGCGTTCACCCCTATGTATTACCCTGATGGCTGCTCCTTACAATACCAGCACTTTGTATCTGTGACTGCTGAGCGATCAGGCAGCGTTCACCCCTATGTATTACCCTGATGTCTGCTCCTTACAATACCAGCACTTTGTATCTGTGACTGGTGAGCGATCAGGCAGCGTTCACCCCTATGTATTACCCTGATGGCTGCTCCTTACAATACCAGCACTTTGTATCTGTGACTGGTGAGTGATCAGGCAGCGTTCGCCCCTATGTATTACCCTGATGGCTGCTCCTTACAATACCAGCACTTTGTATCTATGACTGCTGAGCGATCAGGCAGCGTTCACCCCTATGTATTACCCTGATGTCTGCTCCTTACAATACCAGCACTTTGTATCTGTGACTGGTGAGCGATCAGGCAGCGATCGCCCCTATGTATTACCCTGATGGCTGCTCCTTACAATACCAGCACTTTGTATCTGGGACTGCTGAGCAATCAGGCAGCGATCGCCCCTATGTATTACCCTGATGGCTGCTCCTTACAATACCAGCACTTTGTATCTGTGACTGCTGAGCGATCAGGCAGCGATCGCCCCTATGTATTACCCTGATGGCTGCTCCTTACAATACCAGCACCTTGTATCTGTGACTGCTGAGCGATCAGGCAGCGATCGCCCCTATGTATTACCCTGATGGCTGCTCCTTACAATACCAGCACTTTGTATCTGTGACTGGTGAGCGATCAGGCAGCGTTCACCCCTATGTATTACCCTGATGGCTGCTCCTTACAATACCAGCACTTTGTATCTGTGACTGCTGAGCGATCAGGCAGCGTTCGCCCCTATGTATTACCCTGATGGCTGCTCCTTACAATACCAGCATTTTGTATCTGTGACTGCTGAGCGATCAGGCAGCGTTCGCCCCTATGTATTACCCTGATGGCTGCTCCTTACAATACCAGCACTTTGTATCTGTGACTGGTGAGCGATCAGGCAGCGTTCGCCCCTATGTATTACCCTGATGGCTCCTCCTTACAATACCAGCACTTTGTATCTGTGACTGGTGAGCGATCAGGCAGCGTTCACCCCTATGTATTACCCTGATGGCTGCTCCTTACAATACCAGCACTTTGTATCTGTGACTGCTGAGCGATCAGGCAGCGATCACCCCTATGTATTACCCTGATGGCTGCTCCTTACAATACCAGCACTTTGTATCTGTGACTGCTGAGCGATCAGGCAGCGATCACCCCTATGTATTACCCTGATGGCTGCTCCTTACAATACCAGCACTTTGTATCTGTGACTGCTGAGCGATCAGGCAGCGTTCACCCCTATGTATTACCCTGATGGCTGATCCTTACAATACCAGCACTTTGTATCTGTGACTGCTGAGCGATCAAGCAGCGTTCGCCCCTATGTATTACCCTGATGGCTGATCCTTACAATACCAGCACTTTGTATCTGTGACTGGTGAGCGATCAGGCAGCGATCGCCCCTATGTATTACCCTGATGGCTGCTCCTTACAATACCAGCACTTTGTATCTGTGACTGCTGAGCGATCAGGCAGCGATCACCCCTATGTATTACCCTGATAGCTGCTCCTTACAATACCAGCACTTTGTATCTGTGACTGGTGAGCGATCAGGCAGCGTTCGCCCCTATGTATTACCCTGATGGCTGCTCCTTACAATACCAGCACTTTGTATCTGTGACTGGTGAGCGATCAGGCAGCGTTCGCCCCTATGTATTACCCTGATGACTGCTCCTTCCAATACCAGCACTTTGTATCTGTGACTGCTGAGCGATCAGGCAGCGTTCACCCCTATGTATTACCCTGATGGCTGCTCCTTACAATACCAGCACTTTGTATCTGTGACTGCTGAGCGAACAGGCAGCGTTCGCCCCTATGTATTACCCTGATGGCTGCTCCTTACAATACCAGCACTTTGTATCTGTGACTGGTGAGCGATCAGGCAGCGTTCACCCCTATGTATTACCCTGATGGCTGCTCCTTCCAATACCAGCACTTAGTATCTGTGACTGCTGAGCGATCAGGCAGCGTTCACTCTTATGTATTACCCTGATGGCTGCTCCTTACAATACCAGCACTTTGTATCTGTGACTGCTGAGCGATCAGACAGCGTTCGCTCCTATGTATTACCCTGATGGCTGCTCCTTACAATACCAGCACTTTGTATCTGTGACTGCTGAGCGATCAGACAGCGTTCACTCTTATGTATTACCCTGATGGCTGCTCCTTACAATACCAGCACTTTGTATCTGTGACTGCTGAGCGATCAGGCAGCGTTCGCCCCTATGTATTACCCTGATGGCTGCTCCTTACAATACCAGCACTTTGTATCTGTGACTGCTGAGCGATCAGGCAGCGTTCACCCCTATGTATTACCCTGATGGCTGCTCCTTACAATACCAGCACTTTGTATCTGTGACTGGTGAGTGATCAGGCAGCGATCGCCCCTATGTATTACCCTGATGGCTGCTCCTTACAATACCAGCACTTTGTATCTGTGACTGCTGAGCGATCAGGCAGTGATCGCCCCTATGTATTACCCTGATGGCTGCTCCTTACAATACCAGCACCTTGTATCTGTGACTGCTGAGCGATCAGGCAGCGTTCACTCTTATGTATTACCCTGATGGCTGCTCCTTACAATACCAGCACTTTGTATCTGTGACTGCTGAGCGATCAGGCAGCGTTCGCCCCTATGTATTACCCTGATGGCTGCTCCTTACAATACCAGCACTTTGTATCTGTGACTGCTGAGCGATCAGGCAGCGATCGCCCCTATGTATTACCCTGATGGCTGCTCCTTACAATACCAGCACTTTGTATCTGTGACTGGTGAGCGATCAGGCAGCGTTCGCCCCTATGTATTACCCTGATGGCTGCTCCTTACAATACCAGCACTTTGTATCTGTGACTGGTGAGCGATCAGGCAGCGTTCGCCCCTATGTATTACCCTGATGGCTGCTCCTTACAATACCAGCACTTTGTATCTGTGACTGCTGAGCGATCAGGCAGCGTTCACCCCTATGTATTACCCTGATGGCTGCTTCTTACAATACCAGCACTTTGTATCTGTGACTGGTGAGCGATCAGGCAGCGTTCGCCCCTATGTATTACCCTGATGGCTGCTCCTTACAATACCAGCACTTTGTATCTGTGACTGGTGAGCGATCAGGCAGCGTTCACCCCTATGTATTACCCTGATGACTGCTCCTTCCAATACCAGCACTTTGTATCTGTGACTGCTGAGCGATCAGGCAGCGATCGCCCCTATGTATTACCCTGATGGCTGCTCCTTACAATACCAGCACTTTGTATCTGTGACTGCTGAGCGATCAGGCAGCGTTCTCCCCTATGTATTACCCTGATGGCTGTTCCTTACAATACCAGCACTTTGTATCTGTGACTGCTGAGCGATCAGGCAGCGATCGCCCCTATGTATTACCCTGATGGCTGCTCCTTACAATACCAACACTTTGTATCTGTGACTGCTGAGCGATCAGGCAGCGTTCTCCCCTATGTATTACCCTGATGGCTGTTCCTTACAATACCAGCACTTTGTATCTGTGACTGCTGAGCGATCAGGCAGCGATCGCCCCTATGTATTACCCTGATGGCTGCTCCTTACAATACCAGCACTTTGTATCTGTGACTGGTGAGCGATCAGGCAGCGATCACCCCTATGTATTACCCTGATTGCTGCTCCTTACAATACCAGCACTTTGTATCTGTGACTGCTGAGCGATCAGGCAGCGTTCACCCCTATGTATTACCCTGATGGCTGCTCCTTACAATACCAGCACTTTGTATCTGTGACTACTGAGCGATCAGGCAGCGATCGCCCCTATGTATTATCCTGATGGCTGCTCCTTACAATACCAGCACTTTGTATCTGTGACTGCTGAGCGATCAGGCAGCGTTCACCCCTATGTATTACCCTGATGGCTGCTCCTTACAATACCAGCACTTTGTATCTGTGACTGGTGAGTGATCAGACAGCGATCGCCCCTATGTATTACCCTGATGGCTGTTCCTTACAATACCAGCACTTTGTATCTGTGACTGGTGAGCGATCAGGCAGCGTTCACCCCTATGTATTACCCTGATGGCTGCTCCTTACAATACCAGCACTTTGTATCTGTGACTGCTGAGCGATCAGGCAGCGTTCGCCCCTATGTATTACCCTGATGGCTGCTCCTTACAATACCAGCACTTTGTATCTGTGACTGGTGAGCGATCAGGCAGCGTTCACCCCTATGTATTACCCTGATGGCTGCTCCTTACAATACCAGCACTTTGTATCTGTGACTGCTGAGCGATCAGGCAGCGTTCGCCCCTATGTATTACCCTGATGGCTGCTCCTTACAATACCAGCACTTTGTATCTGTGACTGCTGAGCGATCAGGCAGCGTTCGCCGCTATGTATTACCCTGATGGCTGCTCCTTACAATACCAGCACTTTGTATCTGTGACTGGTGAGCGATCAGGCAGCGTTCGCCCCTATGTATTACCCTGATGGCTGCTCCTTACAATACCAGCACTTAGTATCTGTGACTGCTGAGCGATCAGGCAGCGATCACACCTATGTATTACCCTGATGGCTGCTCCTTACAATACCAGCACTTTGTATCTGTGACTGGTGAGCGATCAGGCAGCGATCGCCCCTATGTATTACCCTGATGGCTGCTCCTTACAATACCAGCACTTTGTATCTGTGACTGGTGAGCGATCAGGCAGCGTTCGCCCCTTTGTATTACCCTTATGGCTGCTCCTTACAATACCAGCACTTTGTATCTGTGACTGGTGAGCGATCAGGCAGCGATCGCCCCTATGTATTACCCTGATGGCTGCTCCTTCCAATACCAGCACTTTGTATCTGTGACTGGTGAGCGATCAGGCAGCGTTCACCCCTATGTATTACCCTGATGGCTGCTCCTTACAATACCAGCACTTTGTATCTGTGACTGCTGAGCGATCAGGCAGCGTTCGCCCCTATGTATTACCCTGATGGCTGCTCCTTACAATACCAGCACTCTGTATCTGTGACTGGTGAGCGATCAGGCAGCGATTGCCCCTATGTATTACCCTGATGGCTGCTCCTTACAATACCAGCACTTTGTATCTGTGACTGCTGAGCGATCAGGCAGCTTTCGCCCCTATGTATTACCCTGATGGCTGCTCCTTACAATACCAGCACTTTGTATCTGTGACTGCTGAGCGATCAGGCAGCGATCGCCCCTATGTATTACCCTGATGGCTGCTCCTTACAATACCAGCACTTTGGATCTGTGACTGCTCAGCGATCAGGCAGCATTCGCCCCTATGTATTACCCTGATGGCTGCTCCTTACAATACCAGCACTTTGTATCTGTGACTGGTGAGCGATCAGGCAGCGATCGCCCCTATGTATTACCCTGATGGCTGCTCCTTACAATACCAGCACTTTGTATCTGTGACTGGTGAGCGATCAGGCAGCGTTCGCCCCTATGTATTACCCTGATGGCTGCTCCTTACAATACCAGCACTTTGTATCTGTGACTGGTGAGCTATCAGGCAGCGATCGCCCCTATGTATTACCCTGATGGCTGCTCCTTACAATACCAGCACTTTGTATCTGTGACTGGTGAGCGATCAGGCAGCGTTCGCCCCTATGTATTACCCTGATGGCTGCTCCTTACAATACCAGCACTTTGTATCTGTGACTGCTGAGCGATCAGGCAGCGTTCGCCGCTATGTATTACCCTGATGGCTGCTCCTTACAATACCAACACTTTGTATCTGTGACTGGTGAGCGATCAGGCAGCGTTTACCCCTATGTATTACCCTGATGGCTGCTCCTTACAATACCAGCACTTTGTATCTGTGACTGGTGAGCGATCAGGCAGCGATCGCCCCTATGTATTACCCTGATGGCTGCTCCTTACAATACCAGCACTTTGTATCTGTGACTGCTGAGCGATCAGGCAGCGTTCACACCTATGTATTACCCTGATGGCTGCTCCTTACAATACCAGCACTTTGTATCTGTGACTGGTGAGCGATCAGGCATCGTTCACCCCTATGTATTACCCTGATGGCTGCTCCTTACAATACCAGCACTTTGTATCTGTGACTGGTGAGCGATCAGGCAGCGTTCGCCGCTATGTATTACCCTGATGGCTGCTCCTTACAATACCAACACTTTGTATCTGTGACTGGTGAGCGATCAGGCAGCGTTTACCCCTATGTATTACCCTGATGGCTGCTCCTTACAATACCAGCACTTTGTATCTGTGACTGGTGAGCGATCAGGCAGCGATCGCCCCTATGTATTACCCTGATGGCTGCTCCTTACAATACCAGCACTTTGTATCTGTGACTGCTGAGCGATCAGGCAGCGTTCACACCTATGTATTACCCTGATGGCTGCTCCTTACAATACCAGCACTTTGTATCTGTGACTGGTGAGCGATCAGGCATCGTTCACCCCTATGTATTACCCTGATGGCTGCTCCTTACAATACCAGCACTTTGTATCTGTGACTGCTGAGCGATCAGGCAGCGTTCACCCCTATGTATTACCCTGATGGCTGCTTCTTACAATACCAGCACTTTGTATCTGTGACTGGTGAGCGATCAGGCAGCGATCGCCCCTATGTATTACCCTGATGGCTGCTCCTTACAATACCAGCACTTTGTATCTGTGACTGCTGAGCGATCAGGCAGCGTTCACCCCTATGTATTACCCTGATGGCTGCTCCTTACAATACCAGCACTTTGTATCTGTGACTGCTGAGCAATCAGGCAGCGTTCGCCCCTATGTATTACCCTGATGGCTGCTCCTTACAATACCAGCACTTTGTATCTGTGACTGGTGAGCGATCAGGCAGCGTTCACCCCTATGTATTACCCTGATGGCTGCTCCTTACAATACCAGCACTTTGTATCTGTGACTGCTGAGCAATCAGGCAGCGATCGCCCCTATGTATTACCCTGATGGCTGCTCCTTACAATACCAGCACTTTGTATCTGTGACTGGTGAGCGATCAGGCAGCTTTCACCCCTATGTATTACCCTGATGGCTGCTCCTTACAATACCAGCACTTTGGATCTGTGACTACTGAGCGATCAGGCAGCGATCGCCCCTATGTATTACCCTGATGGCTGCTCCTTACAATACCAGCACTTTGTATCTGTGACTGCTGAGCGATCAGGCAGCGTTCACCCCTATGTATTACCCTGTTGGCTGCTCCTTACAATACCAGCACTTTGTATCTGTGACTACTGAGCGGTCAGGCAGCGATCGCCCCTATGTATTACCCTGATGGCTGCTCCTTACAATACCAGCACTTTGTATCTGTGACTGCTGAGCGATCAGGCAGCGATCGCCCCTATGTATTACCCTGATGGCTGCTCCTTACAATACCAGCACTTTGTATCTGTGACTGCTGAGCGATCAGGCAGCGTTCGCCCCTATGTATTACCCTGATGGCTGCTCCTTACAATACCAGCACTTTGTATCTGTGACTGGTGAGCGATCAGGCAGCGTTCACCCCTATGTATTACCCTGATGACTGCTCCTTCCAATACCAGCACTTTGTATCTGTGACTGCTGAGCGATCAGGCAGCGTTCACCCCTATGTATTACCCTGATGGCTGCTCCTTACAATACCAACACTTTGTATCTGTGACTGCTGAGCGATCAGGCAGCGTTCACCCCTATGTATTACCCTGATGGCTGCTCCTTACAATACCAACACTTTGTATCTGTGACTGCTGAGTGATCAGGCAGCGATCGCCCCTATGTATTACCCTGATGGCTGCTCCTTACAATACCAACACTTTGTATCTGTGACTGCTGAGCGATCAGGCAGCGTTCTCCCCTATGTATTACCCTGATGGCTGTTCCTTACAATACCAGCACTTTGTATCTGTGACTGCTGAGCGATCAGGCAGCGATCGCCCCTATGTATTACCCTGATGGCTGCTCCTTACAATACCAGCACTTTGTATCTGTGACTGGTGAGCGATCAGGCAGCGATCACCCCTATGTATTACCCTGATTGCTGCTCCTTACAATACCAGCACTTTGTATCTGTGACTGCTGAGCGATCAGGCAGCGTTCACCCCTATGTATTACCCTGATGGCTGCTCCTTACAATACCAGCACTTTGTATCTGTGACTGGTGAGCGATCAGGCAGCGTTCACCCCTATGTATTACCCTGATGGCTGCTCCTTACAATACCAGCACTTTGTATCTGTGACTGCTGAGCGATCAGGCAGCGTTCGCCCCTATGTATTACCCTGATGGCTGCTCCTTACAATACCAGCACTTTGTATCTGTGACTGCTGAGCGATCAGGCAGCGTTCGCCGCTATGTATTACCCTGATGGCTGCTCCTTACAATACCAGCACTTTGTATCTGTGACTGGTGAGCGATCAGGCAGCGTTCGCCGCTATGTATTACCCTGATGGCTGCTCCTTACAATACCAGCACTCTGTATCTGTGACTGGTGAGCGATCAGGCAGCGATTGCCCCTATGTATTACCCTGATGGCTGCTCCTTACAATACCAGCACTTTGTATCTGTGACTGGTGAGCGATCAGGCAGCCTTCACCCCTATGTATTACCCTGATGGCTGCTCCTTACAATACCAGCACTTTGTATCTGTGACTTTTGAGCGATCAGGCAGCGTTCACCCCTATGTATTACCCTGATGGCTGCTCCTTCCAATACCAGCACTTTGTATCTGTGACTGGTGAGCGATCAGGAAGCGTTCACCCCTATGTATTACCCTGATGGCTGCTCCTTACAATACCAGCACTTTGTATCTGTGACTGGTGAGCGATCAGGCAGCGTTCGCCCCTATGTATTACCCTGATGGCTGCTCCTTACAATACCAGCACTTTGTATCTGTGACTGGTGAGCGATCAGGCAGCGATCGCCCCTATGTATTTCCCTGATGGCTGCTCCTTACAATACCAGCACTTTGTATCTGTGACTGCTGAGCGATCAGGCAGCGTTCGCCCCTATGTATTACCCTGATGGCTGCTCCTTACAATACCAGCACTCTGTATCTGTGACTGGTGAGCGATCAGGCAGCGATTGCCCCTATGTATTACCCTGATGGCTGCTCCTTACAATACCAGCACTTTGTATCTGTGACTGCTGAGCGATCAGGCAGCTTTCGCCCCTATGTATTACCCTGATGGCTGCTCCTTACAATACCAGCACTTTGTATCTGTGACTGCTGAGCGATCAGGCAGCGATCGCCCCTATGTATTACCCTGATGGCTGCTCCTTACAATACCAGCACTTTGGATCTGTGACTGCTCAGCGATCAGGCAGCATTCGCCCCTATGTATTACCCTGATGGCTGCTCCTTACAATACCAGCACTTTGTATCTGTGACTGGTGAGCGATCAGGCAGCGATCGCCCCTATGTATTACCCTGATGGCTGCTCCTTACAATACCAGCACTTTGTATCTGTGACTGCTGAGCTATCAGGCAGCGATCGCCCCTATGTATTACCCTGATGGCTGCTCCTTACAATACCAGCACTTTGTATCTGTGACTGGTGAGCGATCAGGCAGCGTTCGCCCCTATGTATTACCCTGATGGCTGCTCCTTACAATACCAGCACTTTGTATCTGTGACTGGTGAGCGATCAGGCAGCGTTTACCCCTATGTATTACCCTGATGGCTGCTCCTTACAATACCAGCACTTTGTATCTGTGACTGCTGAGCGATCAGGCAGCGTTCGCCGCTATGTATTACCCTGATGGCTGCTCCTTACAATACCAACACTTTGTATCTGTGACTTGTGAGCGATCAGGCAGCGTTTACCCCTATGTATTACCCTGATGGCTGCTCCTTACAATACCAGCACTTTGTATCTGTGACTGCTGAGCGATCAGGCAGCGTTCGCCGCTATGTATTACCCTGATGGCTGCTCCTTACAATACCAACACTTTGTATCTGTGACTTGTGAGCGATCAGGCAGCGTTTACCCCTATGTATTACCCTGATGGCTGCTCCTTACAATACCAGCACTTTGTATCTGTGACTGGTGAGCGATCAGGCAGCGATCGCCCCTATGTATTACCCTGATGGCTGCTCCTTACAATACCAGCACTTTGTATCTGTGACTGCTGAGCGATCAGGCAGCGTTCACCCCTATGTATTACCCTGATGGCTGCTCCTTACAATACCAGCACTTTGTATCTGTGACTGGTGAGCGATCAGGCATCGTTCACCCCTATGTATTACCCTGATGGCTGCTCCTTACAATACCAGCACTTTGTATCTGTGACTGGTGAGTGATCAGGCAGCGTTCGCCCCTATGTATTACCCTGATGGCTGCTCCTTACAATACCAGCACTTTGTATCTATGACTGCTGAGCGATCAGGCAGCGTTCACCCCTATGTATTACCCTGATGTCTGCTCCTTACAATACCAGCACTTTGTATCTGTGACTGGTGAGCGATCAGGCAGCGTTCACCCCTATGTATTACCCTGATGGCTGCTCCTTACAATACCAGCACTTTGTATCTGTGACTGGTGAGTGATCAGGCAGCGTTCGCCCCTATGTATTACCCTGATGGCTGCTCCTTACAATACCAGCACTTTGTATCTATGACTGCTGAGCGATCAGGCAGCGTTCACCCCTATGTATTACCCTGATGTCTGCTCCTTACAATACCAGCACTTTGTATCTGTGACTGGTGAGCGATCAGGCAGCGTTCACCCCTATGTATTACCCTGATGGCTGCTCCTTACAATACCAGCACTTTGTATCTGTGACTGCTGAGCGATCAGGCAGCGATCGCCCCTATGTATTACCCTGATGGCTGCTCCTTACAATACCAGCACTTTGTATCTGTGACTGCTGAGCGATCAGGCAGCGATCGCCCCTATGTATTACCCTGATGGCTGCTCCTTACAATACCAGCACCTTGTATCTGTGACTGCTGAGCGATCAGGCAGCGATCGCCCCTATGTATTACCCTGATGGCTGCTCCTTACAATACCAGCACTTTGTATCTGTGACTGGTGAGCGATCAGGCAGCGTTCACCCCTATGTATTACCCTGATGGCTGCTCCTTACAATACCAGCATTTTGTATCTGTGACTGCTGAGCGATCAGGCAGCGTTCGCCCCTATGTATTACCCTGATGGCTGCTCCTTATAATACCAGCACTTTGTATCTGTGACTGCTGAGCGATCAGGCAGCGTTCACCCCTATGTATTACCCTGATGGCTGCTCCTTACAATACCAGCACTTTGTATCTGTGACTGGTGAGCGATCAGGCAGCGTTCGCCCCTATGTATTACCCTGATGGCTCCTCCTTACAATACCAGCACTTTGTATCTGTGACTGGTGAGCGATCAGGCAGCGTTCACCCCTATGTATTACCCTGATGGCTGCTCCTTACAATACCAGCACTTTGTATCTGTGACTGCTGAGCGATCAGGCAGCGATCGCCCCTATGTATTACCCTGATGGCTGCTCCTTACAATACCAGCACTTTGTATCTGTGACTGGTGAGCGATCAGGCAGCGTTCGCCCCAATGTATTACCCTGATGGCTGCTCCTTACAATACCAGCACTTTGTATCTGTGACTGCTGAGCGATCAGGCAGCGATCACCCCTATGTATTACCCTGATGGCTGCTCCTTACAATACCAGCACTTTGTATCTGTGACTGCTGAGCGATCAGGCAGCGTTCACCCCTATGTATTACCCTGATGGCTGTTCCTTACAATACCAGCACTTTGTATCTGTGACTGCTGAGCGATCAAGCAGCGTTCGCCCCTATGTATTACCCTGATGGCTGATCCTTACAATACCAGCACTTTGTATCTGTGACTGCTGAGCGATCAGGCAGCGATCGCCCCTATGTATTACCCTGATGGCTGCTCCTTACAATACCAGCACTTTGTATCTGTGACTGGTGAGCGATCAGGCAGCGTTCACCCCTATGTATTACCCTGATGACTGCTCCTTACAATACCAGCACTTTGTATCTGTGACTGGTTAGCGATCAGGCAGCGATCACCCCTATGTATTACCCTGATGGCTGCTCCTTACAATACCAGCACTTTGTATCTGTGACTGCTGAGCGATCAGGCAGCGATCGACCCTATGTATTACCCTGATGGCTGCTCCTTACAATACCAGCACTTTGTATCTGTGACTGGTGAGCGATCAGGCAGCGATCGCCCCTATGTATTACCCTGATGGCTGCTCCTTACAATACCAGCACTTTGTATCTGTGACTGCTGAGCGATCAGGCAGCGTTCACCCCTATGTATTTCCCTGATAGCTGCTCCTTACAATACCAGCACTTTGTATCTGTGACTGGTGAGCGATCAGGCAGCGTTCGCCCCTATGTATTACCCTGATGGCTGCTCCTTACAATACCAGCACTTTGTATCTGTGACTGGTGAGCGATCAGGCAGCGTTCGCCCCTATGTATTACCCTGATGACTGCTCCTTCCAATACCAGCACTTTGTATCTGTGACTGCTGAGCGATCAGGCAGCGTTCACCCCTATGTATTACCCTGATGGCTGCTCCTTACAATACCAGCACTTTGTATCTGTGACTGCTGAGCGAACAGGCAGCGTTCGCCCCTATGTATTACCCTGATGGCTGCTCCTTACAATACCAGCACTTTGTATCTGTGACTGGTGAGCGATCAGGCAGCGTTCACCCCTATGTATTACCCTGATGGCTGCTCCTTCCAATACCAGCACTTAGTATCTGTGACTGCTGAGCGATCAGACAGCGTTCGCTCCTATGTATTACCCTGATGGCTGCTCCTTACAATACCAGCACTTTGTATCTGTGACTGCTGAGCGATCAGGCAGCGTTCACTCTTATGTATTACCCTGATGGCTGCTCCTTACAATACCAGCACTTTGTATCTGTGACTGCTGAGCGATCAGGCAGCGTTCGCCCCTATGTATTACCCTGATGGCTGCTCCTTACAATACCAGCACTTTGTATCTGTGACTGCTGAGCGATCAGGCAGCGTTCACCCCTATGTATTACCCTGATGGCTGCTCCTTACAATACCAGCACTTTGTATCTGTGACTGGTGAGTGATCAGGCAGCGATCGCCCCTATGTATTACCCTGATGGCTGCTCCTTACAATACCAGCACTTTGTATCTGTGACTGCTGAGCGATCAGGCAGCGTTCGCCCCTATGTATTACCCTGATGGCTGCTCCTTACAATACCAGCACTTTGTATCTGTGACTGCTGAGCGATCAGGCAGCGATCGCCCCTATGTATTACCCTGATGGCTGCTCCTTACAATACCAGCACTTTGTATCTGTGACTGGTGAGCGATCAGGCAGCGTTCACCCCTATGTATTACCCTGATGGCTGCTCCTTACAATACCAGCACTTTGTATCTGTGACTGGTGAGCGATCAGGCAGCGTTCGCCCCTATGTATTACCCTGATGGCTGCTCCTTACAATACCAGCACTTTGTATCTGTGACTGCTGAGCGATCAGGCAGCGTTCACCCCTATGTATTACCCTGATGGCTGCTTCTTACAATACCAGCACTTTGTATCTGTGACTGGTGAGCGATCAGGCAGCGTTCGCCCCTATGTATTACCCTGATGGCTGCTCCTTACAATACCAGCACTTTGTATCTGTGACTGCTGAGCGATCAGGCAGCGTTCACCCCTATGTATTACCCTGATGGCTGCTCCTTACAATACCAGCACTTTGTATCTGTGACTGCTGAGCGATCAGGCAGCGTTCACCCCTATGTATTACCCTGATGGCTGCTCCTTACAATACCAACACTTTGTATCTGTGACTGCTGAGCGATCAGGCAGCGTTCTCCCCTATGTATTACCCTGATGGCTGTTCCTTACAATACCAGCACTTTGTATCTGTGACTGCTGAGCGATCAGGCAGCGATCGCCCCTATGTATTACCCTGATGGCTGCTCCTTACAATACCAGCACTTTGTATCTGTGACTGGTGAGCGATCAGGCAGCGATCACCCCTATGTATTACCCTGATTGCTGCTCCTTACAATACCAGCACTTTGTATCTGTGACTGCTGAGCGATCAGGCAGCGTTCACCCCTATGTATTACCCTGATGGCTGCTCCTTACAATACCAGCACTTTGTATCTGTGACTACTGAGCGGTCAGGCAGCGATCGCCCCTATGTATTACCCTGATGGCTGCTCCTTACAATACCAGCACTTTGTATCTGTGACTGCTGAGCGATCAGGCAGCGTTCACCCCTATGTATTACCCTGATGGCTGCTCCTTACAATACCAACACTTTGTATCTGTGACTGGTGAGTGATCAGACAGCGATCGCCCCTATGTATTACCCTGATGGCTGCTCCTTACAATACCAGCACTTTGTATCTGTGACTGGTGAGCGATCAGGCAGCGTTCACCCCTATGTATTACCCTGATGGCTGCTCCTTACAATACCAGCACTTTGTATCTGTGACTGCTGAGCGATCAGGCAGCGTTCGCCCCTATGTATTACCCTGATGGCTGCTCCTTACAATACCAGCACTTTGTATCTGTGACTGGTGAGCGATCAGGCAGCGTTCACCCCTATGTATTACCCTGATGGCTGCTCCTTACAATACCAGCACTTTGTATCTGTGACTGCTGAGTGATCAGGCAGCGTTCGCCCCTATGTATTACCCTGATGGCTGCTCCTTACAATACCAGCACTTTGTATCTGTGACTGGTGAGCGATCCGGCAGCGTTCGCCGCTATGTATTACCCTGATGGCTGCTCCTTACAATACCAGCACTCTGTATCTGTGACTGGTGAGCGATCAGGCAGCGATTGCCCCTATGTATTACCCTGATGGCTGCTCCTTACAATACCAGCACTTTGTATCTGTGACGGCTGAGCGATCAGGCAGCTTTCGCCCCTATGTATTACCCTGATGGCTGCTCCTTACAATACCAGCACTTTGTATCTGTGACTGGTGAGCGATCAGGCAGCCTTCACCCCTATGTATTACCCTGATGGCTGCTCCTTACAATACCAGCACTTTGTATCTGTGACTTTTGAGCGATCAGGCAGCGTTCACCCCTATGTATTACCCTGATGGCTGCTCCTTCCAATACCAGCACTTTGTATCTGTGACTGGTGAGCGATCAGGCAGCGTTCACCCCTATGTATTACCCTGATGGCTGCTCCTTACAATACCAGCACTTTGTATCTGTGACTGGTGAGCGATCAGGCAGCGTTCGCCCCTATGTATTACCCTGATGGCTGCTCCTTACAATACCAGCACTTTGTATCTGTGACTGGTGAGCGATCAGGCAGCGATCGCCCCTATGTATTTCCCTGATGGCTGCTCCTTACAATACCAGCACTTTGTATCTGTGACTGCTGAGCGATCAGGCAGCGTTCGCCCCTATGTATTACCCTGATGGCTGCTCCTTACAATACCAGCACTCTGTATCTGTGACTGGTGAGCGATCAGGCAGCGATTGCCCCTATGTATTACCCTGATGGCTGCTCCTTACAATACCAGCACTTTGTATCTGTGACTGCTGAGCGATCAGGCAGCTTTCGCCCCTATGTATTACCCTGATGGCTGCTCCTTACAATACCAGCACTTTGTATCTGTGACTGCTGAGCGATCAGGCAGCGATCGCCCCTATGTATTACCCTGATGGCTGCTCCTTACAATACCAGCACTTTGGATCTGTGACTGCTGAGCGATCAGGCAGCATTCGCCCCTATGTATTACCCTGATGGCTGCTCCTTACAATACCAGCACTTTGTATCTGTGACTGGTGAGCGATCAGGCAGCGATCGCCCCTATGTATTACCCTGATGGCTGCTCCTTACAATACCAGCACTTTGTATCTGTGACTGCTGAGCGATCAGGCAGCGTTCGCCCCTATGTATTACCCTGATGGCTGCTCCTTACAATACCAGCACTTTGTATCTGTGACTGGTGAGCGATCAGGCAGCGTTCGCCCCTATGTATTACCCTGATGGCTGCTCCTTACAATACCAGCACTTTGTATCTGTGACTGGTGAGCTATCAGGCAGCGATCGCCCCTATGTATTACCCTGATGGCTGCTCCTTACAATACCAGCACTTTGTATCTGTGACTGGTGAGCGATCAGGCAGCGTTCGCCCCTATGTATTACCCTGATGGCTGCTCCTTACAATACCAGCACTTTGTATCTGTGACTGGTGAGCGATCAGGCAGCGTTCACCCCTATGTATTACCCTGATGGCTGCTCCTTACAATACCAGCACTTTGTATCTGTGACTGGTGAGCGATCAGGCAGCGATCGCCCCTATGTATTACCCTGATGGCTGCTCCTTACAATACCAGCACTTTGTATCTGTGACTGCTGAGCGATCAGGCAGCGTTCACCCCTATGTATTACCCTGATGGCTGCTCCTTACAATACCAGCACTTTGTATCTGTGACTGGTGAGCGATCAGGCATCGTTCACCCCTATGTATTACCCTGATGGCTGCTCCTTACAATACCAGCACTTTGTATCTGTGACTGGTGAGCGATCAGGCAGCGTTCGCCCCTATGTATTACCCTGATGGCTGCTCCTTACAATACCAGCACTTTGTATCTGTGACTGCTGAGCGATCAGGCAGCGTTCACCCCTATGTATTACCCTGATGGCTGCTTCTTACAATACCAGCACTTTGTATCTGTGACTGCTGAGCAATCAGGCAGCGTTCGCCCCTATGTATTACCCTGATGGCTGCTCCTTACAATACCAGCACTTTGTATCTGTGACTGGTGAGCGATCAGACAGCTTTCACCCCTATGTATTACCCTGATGGCTGCTCCTTACAATACCAGCACTTTGTATCTGTGACTACTGAGCGATCAGGCAGCGATCGCCCCTATGTATTACCCTGATGACTGCTCCTTACAATACCAGCACTTTGTATCTGTGACTGGTGAGCGATCAGGCAGCGTTCACCCCTATGTATTACCCTGATGGCTGCTCCTTACAATACCAGCACTTTGTATCTGTGACTGCTGAGCGATCAGGCAGCGTTCACCCCTATGTATTACCCTGTTGGCTGCTCCTTACAATACCAGCACTTTGTATCTGTGACTACTGAGCGGTCAGGCAGCGATCGCCCCTATGTATTACCCTGATGGCTGCTCCTTACAATACCAGCACTTTGTATCTGTGACTGCTGAGCGATCAGGCAGCGATCGCCCCTATGTATTACCCTGATGGCTGCTCCTTACAATACCAGCACTTTGTATCTGTGACTGCTGAGCGATCAGGCAGCGTTCGCCCCTATGTATTACCCTGATGGCTGCTCCTTACAATACCAGCACTTTGTATCTGTGACTGCTGAGCGATCAGGCAGCGTTCACCCCTATGTATTACCCTGATGGCTGCTCCTTACAATACCAGCACTTTGTATCTGTGACTGCTGAGCGATCAGGCAGCGTTCACCCCTATGTATTACCCTGATGGCTGCTCCTTACAATACCAACACTTTGTATCTGTGACTGCTGAGCGATCAGGCAGCGATCGCCCCTATGTATTACCCTGATGGCTGCTCCTTACAATACCAGCACTTTGTATCTGTGACTGCTGAGCGATCAGGCAGCGTTCGCCCCTATGTATTACCCTGATGGCTGTTCCTTACAATACCAGCACTTTGTATCTGTGACTGCTGAGCGATCAGGCAGCGATCGCCCCTATGTATTACCCTGATGGCTGCTCCTTACAATACCAGCACTTTGTATCTGTGACTGGTGAGCGATCAGGCAGCGATCACCCCTATGTATTACCCTGATTGCTGCTCCTTACAATACCAGCACTTTGTATCTGTGACTGCTGAGCGATCAGGCAGCGTTCACCCCTATGTATTACCCTGATGGCTGCTCCTTACAATACCAGCACTTTGTATCTGTGACTACTGAGCGGTCAGGCAGCGATCGCCCCTATGTATTACCCTGATGGCTGCTCCTTACAATACCAGCACTTTGTATCTGTGACTGCTGAGCGATCAGGCAGCGTTCGCCGCTATGTATTACCCTGATGGCTGCTCCTTACAATACCAGCACTTAGTATCTGTGACTGCTGAGCGATCAGGCAGCGATCGCCCCTATGTATTACCCTGATTGCTGCTCCTTACAATACCAGCACTTTGTATCTGTGACTGCTGAGCGATCAGGCAGCGTTCACCCCTATGTATTACCCTGATGGCTGCTCCTTACAATACCAGCACTTTGTATCTGTGACTGGTGAGCGATCAGGCAGCGTTCACCCCTATGTATTACCCTGATGGCTGCTCCTTACAATACCAGCACTTTGTATCTGTGACTGGTGAGCGATCAGGCAGCGATCACCCCTATGTATTACCCTGATGGCTGCTCCTTACAATACCAGCACTTTGTATCTGTGACTGGTGAGCGATCAGGCAGCCTTCACCCCTATGTATTACCCTGATGGCTGCTCCTTACAATACCAGCACTTTGTATCTGTGACTGGTGAGCGATCAGGCAGCGTTCACCCCTATGTATTACCCTGATGGCTGCTCCTTCCAATACCAGCACTTTGTATCTGTGACTGGTGAGCGATCAGGCAGCGTTCGCCCCTATGTATTACCCTGATGGCTGCTCCTTACAATACCAGCACTTTGTATCTGTGACTGGTGAGCGATCAGGCAGCGATCGCCCCTATGTATTTCCCTGATGGCTGCTCCTTACAATACCAGCACTTTGTATCTGTGACTGGTGAGCGATCAGGCAGCGATTGCCCCTATGTATTACCCTGATGGCTGCTCCTTACAATACCAGCACTTTGTATCTGTGACTGGTGAGCGATCAGGCAGCGTTCGCTCCTATGTATTACCCTGATGGCTGCTCCTTACAATACCAGCACTTTGTATCTGTGACTGGTAAGCTATCAGGCAGCGATCGCCCCTATGTATTACCCTGATGGCTGCTCCTTACAATACCAGCACTTTGTATCTGTGACTGCTGAGCGATCAGGCTGCGTTCACCCCTATGTATTACCCTGATGGCTGCTCCTTACAATACCAGCACTTTGTATCTGTGACTGGTGAGCGATCAGGCAGCGTTCACCCCTATGTATTACCCTGATGGCTGCTCCTTACAATACCAGCACTTTGTATCTGTGACTGGTGAGCGATCAGGCAGCGTTCGCCCCTATGTATTACCCTGATGGCTGCTCCTTACAATACCAGCACTCTGTATCTGTGACTGGTGAGCGATCAGGCAGCGTTCACCCCTATGTATTACCCTGATGGCTGCTCCTTACAATACCAGCACTTTGTATCTGTGACTGCTGAGCGATCAGGCAGCGTTCACTCCTATGTATTACCCTGATGGCTGCTCCTTACAATACCAGCACTTTGTATCTGTGACTGGTGAGCGATCAGGCAGCGATCGCCCCTATGTATTACCCTGATGGCTGCTCCTTACAATACTAGCACTTTGTATCTGTGACTGCTGAGCGATCAGGCAGCGTTCACCCCTATGTATTACCCTGATGGCTGCTCCTTACAATACCAGCACTTTGTATCTGTGACTGCTGAGCGATCAGGCAGCGATCGCCCCTATGTATTACCCTGATGGCTGCTCCTTACAATACCAGCACTTTGTATCTGTGACTGCTGAGCGATCAGGCAGCGATCGCCCCTATGTATTACCCTGATGGCTGCTCCTTACAATACCAGCACTTTGTATCTGTGACTGCTGAGCGATCAGGCAGCGATCGCCCCTATGTATTACCCTGATGGCTGCTCCTTACAATACCAGCACTTTGTATCTGTGACTGGTGAGCGATCAGGCAGCGTTCACCCCTATGTATTACCCTGATGGCTGCTCCTTACAATACCAGCACTTTGTATCTGTGACTGGTGAGCGATCAGGCAGCGTTCACCCCTATGTATTACCCTGATGGCTGCTCCTTACAATACCAGCACTCTGTATCTGTGACTGGTGAGCGATCAGGCAGCGTTCACCCCTATGTATTACCCTGATGGCTGCTCCTTACAATACCAGCACTTTGTATCTGTGACTGGTGAGCGATCAGGCAGCGATCGCCCCTATGTATTACCCTGATGGCTGCTCCTTACAATACCAGCACTTTGTATCTGTGACTGCTGAGCGATCAGGCAGCGATCGCCCCTATGTATTACCCTGATGGCTGCTCCTTACAATACCAGCACTTTGTATCTGTGACTGGTGAGCGATCAGGCAGCGTTCACCCCTATGTATTTCCCTGATGGCTGCTCCTTACAATACCAGCACTTTGTATCGGTGACTGGTGAGCGATCAGGCAGCGTTCGCCCCTATGTATTACCCTGATGGCTGCTCCTTACAATACCAGCACTTTGTATCTGTGACTGCTGAGCGATCAAGCAGCGATCGCCCCTATGTATTACCCTGATGGCTGCTCCTTACAATACCAGCACTTTGTATCGGTGACTGGTGAGCGATCAGGCAGCGATCGCCCCTATGTATTACCCTGATGGCTGCTCCTTACAATACCAGCACTTTGTATCTGTGACTGCTGAGCGATCAAGCAGCGATCGCCCCTATGTATTACCCTGATGGCTGCTCCTTACAATACCAGCACTTTGTATCTGTGACTGGTGAGCGATCAGGCAGCGTTCACCCCTATGTATTTCCCTGATG
Organism: Phyllobates terribilis; assembly: GCF_046119375.1. Taxonomy (NCBI): domain Eukaryota; kingdom Metazoa; phylum Chordata; class Amphibia; order Anura; family Dendrobatidae; genus Phyllobates; species Phyllobates terribilis. The sequence continues at coordinate 27,444 of NW_027365908.1, read as the reverse complement.
GCTGCTCCTTACAATACCAGCACTTTGTATCGGTGACTGGTGAGCGATCAGGCAGCGTTCGCCCCTATGTATTACCCTGATGGCTGCTCCTTACAATACCAGCACTTTGTATCTGTGACTGGTGAGCGATCAGGCAGCGTTCGCCCCTATGTATTACCCTGATGGCTGCTCCTTACAATACCAGCACTTTGTATCTGTGACTGGTGAGCGATCAGCAAGCGATCGCCCCTATGTATTACCCTGATGGCTGCTCCTTACAATACCAGCACTTTGTATCTGTGACTGGTGAGCGATCAGGCAGCGATCGCCCCTATGTATTACCCTGATGGCTGCTCCTTACAATACCAGCACTTTGTATCTGTGACTGGTGAGCGATCAGGAAGCGATCGCCCCTATGTATTACCCTGATGGCTGCTCCTTACAATACCAGCACTTTGTATCTGTGACTGGTGAGCGATCAGGCAGCGATCGCCCCTATGTATTACCCTGATGGCTGCTCCTTACAATACCAGCACTTTGTATCTGTGACTGCTGAGCGATCAGGCAGCGTTCGCCCCTATGTATTACCCTGATGGCTGCTCCTTACAATACCAGCACTCTGTATCTGTGACTGGTGAGCGATCAGGCAGCGTTCACCCCTATGTATTACCCTGATGGCTGCTCCTTACAATACCAGCACTTTGTATCTGTGACTGCTGAGCGATCAGGCAGCGTTCACTCCTATGTATTACCCTGATGGCTGCTCCTTACAATACCAGCACTTTGTATCTGTGACTGGTGAGCGATCAGGCAGCGATCGCCCCTATGTATTACCCTGATGGCTGCTCCTTACAATACCAGCACTTTGTATCTGTGACTGCTGAGCGATCAGGCAGCGTTCACCCCTATGTATTACCCTGATGGCTGCTCCTTACAATACCAGCACTTTGTATCTGTGACTGGTGAGCGATCAGGCAGCGTTCGCTCCTATGTATTACCCTGATGGCTGCTCCTTACAATACCAGCACTTTGTATCTGTGACTGGTGAGCGATCAGGCAGCGTTCGCTCCTATGTATTACCCTGATGGCTGCTCCTTACAATACCAGCACTTTGTATCTGTGACTGGTGAGCTATCAGGCAGCGATCACCCCTATGTATTACCCTGATGGCTGCTCCTTACAATACCAGCACTCTGTATCTGTGACTGCTGAGCGATCAGGCAGCGTTCACCCCTATGTATTACCCTGATGGCTGCTCCTTACAATACCAGCACTTTGTATCTGTGACTGCTGAGCGATCAGGCAGCGTTCACCCCTATGTATTACCCTGATGGCTGCTCCTTACAATACCAACACTTTGTATCTGTGACTTGTGAGCGATCAGGCAGCGTTCACCCCTATGTATTACCCTGATGGCTGCTCCTTACAATACCAACACTTTGTATCTGTGACTTGTGAGCGATCAGGCAACGTTCACCCCTATGTATTACCCTGATGGCTGCTCCTTACAATACCAGCACTTTGTATCTGTGACTGGTGAGCGATCAGGCAGCGTTCACCCCTATGTATTACCCTGATGGCTGCTCCTTACAATACCAACACTTTGTATCTGTGACTTGTGAGCGATCAGGCAACGTTCACCCCTATGTATTACCCTGATGGCTGCTCCTTACAATACCAGCACTTTGTATCTGTGACTGCTGAGCGATCAGGCAGCGTTCACCCCTATGTATTACCCTGATGGCTGCTCCTTACAATACCAGCACTTTGTATCTGTGACTGCTGAGCGATCAGGCAGCGATCGCCCCTATGTATTACCCTGATGGCTGCTCCTTACAATACCAGCACTTTGTATCTGTGACTGCTGAGCGATCAGGCAGCGATCGCCCCTATGTATTACCCTGATGGCTGCTCCTTACAATACCAGCACTTTGTATCTGTGACTGCTGAGCGATCAGGCAGTGATCGCCCCTATGTATTACCCTGATGGCTGCTCCTTACAATACCAGCACTTTGTATCTGTGACTGGTGAGTGATCAGGCAGCGTTCGCCCCTATGTATTACCCTGATGGCTGCTCCTTACAATACCAGCACTTTGTATCTGTGACTGGTGAGCGATCAGGCAGCGATCGCCCCTATGTATTACCCTGATGGCTGCTCCTTACAATACCAGCACTTTGTATCTGTGACTGCTGAGCGATCAGACAGCGTTCACCCCTATGTATTACCCTGATGGCTGCTCCTTACAATACCAGCACTTTGTATCTGTGACTGGTGAGTGATCAGGCAGCGTTCGCCCCTATGTATTACCCTGATGGCTGCTCCTTACAATACCAGCACTTTGTATCTGTGACTGGTGAGCGATCAGGCAGCGTTCACCCCTATGTATTACCCTGATGGCTGCTCCTTACAATACCAGCACTTTGTATCTGTGACTGCTGAGCGATCAGGCAGCGATCGCCCCTATGTATTACCCTGATGGCTGCTCCTTACAATACCAGCACTTTGTATCTGTGACTGCTGAGCGATCAGGCAGCGATCGCCCCTATGTATTACCCTGATGGCTGCTCCTTACAATACCAGCACTTTGTATCTGTGACTGCTGAGCGATCAGGCAGTGATCGCCCCTATGTATTACCCTGATGGCTGCTCCTTACAATACCAGCACTTTGTATCTGTGACTGGTGAGCGATCAGGCAGCGATCGCCCCTATGTATTACCCTGATGGCTGCTCCTTACAATACCAGCACTTTGTATCTGTGACTGCTGAGCGATCAGACAGCGTTCACCCCTATGTATTACCCTGATGGCTGCTCCTTACAATACCAGCACTTTGTATCTGTGACTGGTGAGCGATCAGGCAGCGTTCACCCCTATGTATTACCCTGATGGCTGCTCCTTACAATACCAGCACTTTGTATCTGTGACTGGTGAGCGATCAGGCAGCGTTCACCCCTATGTATTACCCTGATGGCTGCTCCTTACAATACCAGCACTTTGTATCTGTGACTGGTGAGCGATCAGGCAGCGTTCGCCCCTATGTATTACCCTGATGGCTGCTCCTTACAATACCAGCACTTTGTATCTGTGACTGCTGAGCGATCAGGCAGCGTTCACCCCTATGTATTACCCTGATGGCTGCTCCTTACAATACCAGCACTTTGTATCTGTGACTGCTGAGCGATCAGGCAGCGTTCACCCCTATGTATTACCCTGATGGCTGCTCCTTACAATACCAGCACTTTGTATCTGTGACTGGTGAGCGATCAGGCAGCGATCGCCCCTATGTATTACCCTGATGGCTGCTCCTTACAATACCAGCACTTTGTATCTGTGACTGCTGAGCGATCAGGCAGCGTTCACCCCTATGTATTACCCTGATGGCTGCTCCTTACAATACTAGCACTTTGTATCTGTGACTGCTGAGCGATCAGGCAGCGATCGCCCCTATGTATTACCCTGATATCTGCTCATTACAATACCAGCACTTTGTATCTGTGACTGGTGAGCGATCAGGCAGCGATCGCCCCTATGTATTACCCTGATGGCTGCTCCTTACAATACCAGCACTTTGTATCTGTGACTGGTGAGCGATCAGGCAGCGTTCGCCCCTATGTATTACCCTGATGGCTGCTCCTTACAATACCAGCACTTTGTATCTGTGACTGCTGAGCGATCAGGCAGCGATCGCCCCTATGTATTACCCTGATGGCTGCTCCTTACAATACCAGCACTTTGTATCTGTGACTGCTGAGCGATTAGGCAGCGATCGCCCCTATGTATTACCCTGATGGCTGCTCATTACAATACCAGGACTTTGTATCTGTGACTGGTGAGCGATCAGGCAGCGTTCGCCCCTATGTATTACCCTGATGGCTGCTCCTTACAATACCAGCACTTTGTATCTGTGACTGGTGAGCGATCAGGCAGCGTTCACCCCTATGTATTACCCTGATGGCTGCTCCTTACAATACCAGCACTTTGTATCTGTGACTGCTGAGCGATCAGGCAGCGTTCGCCCCTATGTATTACCCTGATGGCTGCTCCTTACAATACCAGCACTTTGTATCTGTAACTGGTGAGTGATCAGGCAGCGTTCACCCCTATGTATTACCCTGATGGCTGCTCCTTACAATACCAGCACTTTGTATCTGTGACTGCTGAGCGATCAGGCAGCGTTCGCCCCTATGTATTACCCTGATGGCTGCTCCTTACAATACCAGCACTTTGTATCTGTGACTGCTGAGCGATCAGGCAGCGTTCGCCCCTATGTATTACCCTGATGGCTGCTCCTTACAATACCAGCACTTTGTATCTGTAACTGGTGAGTGATCAGGCAGCGTTCACCCCTATGTATTACCCTGATGACTGCTCCTTACAATACCAGCACTTTGTATCTGTGACTGGTGAGCGATCAGGCAGCGATCGCCCCTATGTATTACCCTGATGACTGCTCCTTACAATACCAGCACTTTGTATCTGTGACTGCTGAGCGATCAGGCAGCGTTCACCCCTATGTATTACCCTGATGGCTGCTCCTTACAATACCAGCACTTTGTATCTGTGACTGGTGAGTGATCAGGCAGCGTTCGCCCCTATGTATTACCCTGATGGCTGCTCCTTACAATACCAGCACTTTGTATCTGTGACTGGTGAGCGATCAGGCAGCGTTCACCCCTATGTATTACCCTGATGGCTGCTCCTTACAATACCAGCACTTTGTATCTGTGACTGGTGAGCGATCAGGCAGCGATCGCCCCTATGTATTACCCTGATGGCTGCTCCTTACAATACCAGCACTTTGTATCTGTGACTGCTGAGCGATCAGGCAGCGTTCACCCCTATGTATTACCCTGATGGCTGCTCCTTACAATACCAGCACTTTGTATCTGTGACTGCTGAGCGATCAGGCAGCGTTCGCCCCTATGTATTACCCTGATGGCTGCTCCTTACAATACCAGCACTTTGTATCTGTGACTGGTGAGCGATCAGGCAGCATTCGCCCCTATGTATTACCCTGATGGCTGCTCCTTACAATACCAGCACTTTGTATCTGTGACTTGTGAGCGATCAGGCAACGTTCACCCCTATGTATTACCCTGATGGCTGCTCCTTACAATACCAGCACTTTGTATCTGTGACTGCTGAGCGATCAGGCAGCGTTCGCCCCTATGTATTACCCTGATGGCTGCTCCTTACAATACCAGCACTTTGTATCTGTGACTGCTGAGCGATCAGGCAGCGTTCGCCCCTATGTATTACCCTGATGGCTGCTCCTTACAATACCAGCACTCTGTATCTGTGACTGGTGAGCTATCAGGCAGCGATCGCCCCTATGTATTACCCTGATGGCTGCTCCTTAAAATACCAGCACTTTGTATCTGTGACTGCTGAGCGATCAGGCAGCGTTCACCCCTATGTATTACCCTGATGGCTGCTCCTTACAATACCAGCACTTTGTATCTGTGACTGGTGAGCGATCAGGCAGCGTTCGCTCCTATGTATTACCCTGATGGCTGCTCCTTACAATACCAGCACTTTGTATCTGTGACTGCTGAGCGATCAGGCAGCGTTCACCCCTATGTATTACCCTGATGGCTGCTCCTTACAATACCAGCACTTTGTATCTGTGACTGGTGAGCGATCAGGCAGCGTTCGCTCCTATGTATTACCCTGATGGCTGCTCCTTACAATACCAGCACTTTGTATCTGTGACTGGTGAGTGATCAGGCAGCGTTCACCCCTATGTATTACCCTGATGGCTGCTCCTTACAATACCAGCACTTTGTATCTGTGACTGGTGAGTGATCAGGCAGCGTTCACCCCTATGTATTACCCTGATGGCTGCTCCTTACAATACCAGCACTTTGTATCTGTGACTGCTGAGCTGTCAGGCAGCGTTCACCCCTATGTATTACCCTGATGGCTGCTCCTTACAATACCAGCACTTTGTATCTGTGACTGGTGAGCAATCAGGAAGCGATCGCCCATATGTATTACCCTGTTGGCTGCTCCTTACAATACCAGCACTTTGTATCTGTGACTGCTGAGCGATCAGGCAGCGATCGCCCCTATGTATTACCCTGATGGCTGCTCCTTACAATACCAGCACTTTGTATCTGTGACTGGTGAGCGATCAGGCAGCGTTCGCCCCTATGTATTACCCTGTTGGCTGCTCCTTACAATACCAGCACTTTGTATCTGTGACTGCTGAGCGATCAGGCAGCGATCGCCCCTATGTATTACCCTGATGGCTGCTCCTTACAATACCAGCACTTTGTATCTGTGACTGGTGAGCGATCAGGCAGCGTTCACCCCTATGTATTACCCTGATGGCTGCTCCTTACAATACCAGCACTTTGTATCTGTGACTGCTGAGCGATCAGGCAGCGATCGCCCCTATGTATTACCCTGTTGGCTGCTCCTTACAATACCAGCACTTTGTACCTGTGACTGCTGAGCGATCAGGCAGCGATCGCCCCTATGTATTACCCTGATGGCTGCTCCTTACAATACCAGCACTTTGTATCTGTGACTGCTGAGCGATCAGGCAGCGATCGCCCCTATGTATTACCCTGATGGCTGCTCCTTACAATACCAGCACTTTGTATCTGTGACTGGTGAGTGATCAGGCAGCGTTCGCCCCTATGTATTACCCTGATGGCTGCTCCTTACAATACCAGCACTTTGTATCTGTGACTGGTGAGCGATCAGGCAGCGTTCACCCCTATGTATTACCCTGATGGCTGCTCCTTACAATACCAGCACTTTGTATCTGTGACTGGTGAGCGATCAGGCAGCGTTCGCCCCTATGTATTACCCTGATGGCTGCTCCTTACAATACCAGCACTCTGTATCTGTGACTGGTGAGCGATCAGGCAGCGTTCACCCCTATGTATTACCCTGATGGCTGCTCCTTACAATACCAGCACTTTGTATCTGTGACTGCTGAGCGATCAGGCAGCGTTCACCCCTATGTATTACCCTGATGGCTGCTCCTTACAATACCAGCACTTTGTATCTGTGACTGGTGAGCGATCAGGCAGCGATCGCCCCTATGTATTACCCTGATGGCTGCTCCTTACAATACCAGCACTTTGTATCTGTGACTGCTGAGCGATCAGGCAGCGTTCACCCCTATGTATTACCCTGATGGCTGCTCCTTACAATACCAGCACTTTGTATCTGTGACTGCTGAGCGATCAGGCAGCGATCGCCCCTATGTATTACCATGATGGCTGCTCCTTACAATACCAGCACTTTGTATCTGTGACTGCTGAGCGATCAGGCAGCGATCGCCCCTATGTATTACCCTGATGGCTGCTCATTACAATACCAGCACTTTGTATCTGTGACTGGTGAGCGATCAGGCAGCGATCGCCCCTATGTATTACCCTGATGGCTGCTCCTTACAATACCAGCACTTTGTATCTGTGACTGGTGAGCGATCAGGCAGCGTTCGCCCCTATGTATTACCCTGATGGCTGCTCCTTACAATACCAGCACTTTGTATCTGTGACTGCTGAGCGATCAGGCAGCGATCGCCCCTATGTATTACCCTGATGGCTGCTCCTTACAATACCAGCACTTTGTATCTGTGACTGGTGAGTGATCAGGCAGCGTTCGCCCCTATGTATTACCCTGATGGCTGCTCCTTACAATACCAGCACTTTGTATCTGTGACTGGTGAGCGATCAGGCAGCGATCGCCCCTATGTATTACCCTGATGGCTGCTCCTTACAATACCAGCACTTTGTATCTGTGACTGCTGAGCGATTAGGCAGCGATCGCCCCTATGTATTACCCTGATGGCTGCGCATTACAATACCAGCACTTTGTATCTGTGACTGCTGAGCGATCAGGCAGCGTTCACCCCTATGTATTACCCTGATGGCTGCTCATTACAATACCAGCACTTTGTATCTGTGACTGCTGAGCGATCAGGCAGTGATCGCCCCTATGTATTACCCTGATGGCTGCTCCTTACAATACCAGCACTTTGTATCTGTGACTGGTGAGCTATCAGGCAGCGATCGCCCCTATGTATTACCCTGATGGCTGCTCCTTAAAATACCAGCACTTTGTATCTGTGACTGCTGAGCGATCAGGCAGCGTTCGCCCCTATGTATTACCCTGATGGCTGCTCCTTACAATACCAGCACTTTGTATCTGTGACTGGTGAGCGATCAGGCAGCGTTCACCCCTATGTATTACCCTGATGGCTGCTCCTTACAATACCAGCACTTTGTATCTGTGACTGGTGAGCTATCAGGCAGCGATCACCCCTATGTATTACCCTGATGGCTGCTCCTTACAATACCAGCACTTTGTATCTGTGACTGGTGAGCGATCAGGCAGCGTTCGCCCCTATGTATTACCCTGATGGCTGCTCCTTACAATACCAGCACTCTGTATCTGTGACTGGTGAGCGATCAGGCAGCGTTCACCCCTATGTATTACCCTGATGGCTGCTCCTTACAATACCAGCACTTTGTATCTGTGACTGGTGAGCGATCAGGCAGCGTTCACCCCTATGTATTACCCTGATGGCTGCTCCTTACAATACCAGCACTTTGTATCTGTGACTGCTGAGCGATCAGGCAGCGTTCACCCCTATGTATTACCCTGATGGCTGCTCCTTACAATACCAGCACTTTGTATCTGTGACTGGTGAGCGATCAGGCAGCGATCGCCCCTATGTATTACCCTGATGGCTGCTCCTTACAATACCAGCACTTTGTATCTGTGACTGCTGAGCGATCAGGCAGCGTTCACCCCTATGTATTACCCTGATGGCTGCTCCTTACAATACCAGCACTTTGTATCTGTGACTGCTGAGCGATCAGGCAGCGTTCACCCCTATGTATTACCCTGATGGCTGCTCCTTACAATACCAGCACTTTGTATCTGTGACTGCTGAGCGATCAGGCAGCGATCGCCCCTATGTATTACCCTGATGGCTGCTCCTTACAATACCAGCACTTTGTATCTGTGACTGCTGAGCGATCAGGCAGCGATCGCCCCTATGTATTACCCTGATGGCTGCTCCTTACAATACCAGCACTTTGTATCTGTGACTGGTGAGCGATCAGGCAGCGTTCGCCCCTATGTATTACCCTGATGGTTGCTCCTTACAATACCAGCACTTTGTATCTGTGACTGCTGAGCGATCAGGCAGCGATCGCCCCTATGTATTACCCTGATGGCTGCTCCTTACAATACCAGCACTTTGTATCTGTGACTGCTGAGCGATTAGGCAGCGATCGCCCCTATGTATTACCCTGATGGCTGCTCATTACAATACCAGCACTTTGTATCTGTGACTGCTGAGCGATCAGGCAGCGTTCGCCCCTATGTATTACCCTGATGGCTGCTCCTTACAATACCAGCACTCTGTATCTGTGACTGGTGAGCGATCAGGCAGCGATCGCCCCTATGTATTACCCTGATGGCTGCTCCTTACAATACCAGCACTTTGTATCTGTGACTGCTGAGCGATCAGGCAGCGTTCGCCCCTATGTATTACCCTGATGGCTGCTCCTTACAATACCAGCACTTTGTATCTGTGACTGGTGAGCGATCAGGCAGCGTTCGCCCCTATGTATTTCCCTGATGGCTGCTCCTTACAATACCAGCACTTTGTATCGGTGACTGGTGAGCGATCAGGCAGCGTTCACCCCTATGTATTACCCTGATGGCTGCTCCTTACAATACCAGCACTTTGTATCTGTGACTGCTGAGCGATCAGGCAGCGATCGCCCCTATGTATTACCCTGATGGCTGCTCCTTACAATACCAGCACTTTGTATCTGTGACTGCTGAGCGATCAGGCAGCGTTCACCCCTATGTATTACCCTGATGGCTGCTCCTTACAATACCAGCACTTTGTATCTGTGACTGCTGAGCGATCAGGCAGCGTTCGCCCCTATGTATTACCCTGATGGCTGCTCCTTACAATACCAGCACTTTGTATCTGTGACTGCTGAGCGATCAGGCAGCGTTCACCCCTATGTATTACCCTGATGGCTGCTCCTTACAATACCAGCACTTTGTATCTGTGACTGGTGAGCGATCAGGCAGCGATCGCCCCTATGTATTACCCTGATGGCTGCTCCTTACAATACCAGCACTTTGTATCTGTGACTGCTGAGCGATCAGGCAGTGATCGCCCCTATGTATTACCCTGATGGCTGCTCCTTACAATACCAGCACTTTGTATCTGTGACTGGTGAGTGATCAGGCAGCGTTCGCCCCTATGTATTACCCTGATGGCTGCTCCTTACAATACCAGCACTTTGTATCTGTGACTGGTGAGCGATCAGGCAGCGTTCACCCCTATGTATTACCCTGATGGCTGCTCCTTACAATACCAGCACTTTGTATCTGTGACTGGTGAGCGATCAGGCAGCGTTCGCCCCTATGTATTACCCTGATGGCTGCTCCTTACAATACCAGCACTCTGTATCTGTGACTGGTGAGCGATCAGGCAGCGTTCACCCCTATGTATTACCCTGATGGCTGCTCCTTACAATACCAGCACTTTGTATCTGTGACTGCTGAGCGATCAGGCAGCGTTCACCCCTATGTATTACCCTGATGGCTGCTCCTTACAATACCAGCACTTTGTATCTGTGACTGGTGAGCGATCAGGCAGCGATCGCCCCTATGTATTACCCTGATGGCTGCTCCTTACAATACCAGCACTTTGTATCTGTGACTGCTGAGCGATCAGGCAGCGTTCACCCCTATGTATTACCCTGATGGCTGCTCCTTACAATACCAGCACTTTGTATCTGTGACTGCTGAGCGATCAGGCAGCGATCGCCCCTATGTATTACCCTGATGGCTGCTCCTTACAATACCAGCACTTTGTATCTGTGACTGCTGAGCGATCAGGCAGCGATCGCCCCTATGTATTACCCTGATGGCTGCTCATTACAATACCAGCACTTTGTATCTGTGACTGGTGAGCGATCAGGCAGCGATCGCCCCTATGTATTACCCTGATGGCTGCTCCTTACAATACCAGCACTTTGTATCTGTGACTGGTGAGCGATCAGGCAGCGTTCGCCCCTATGTATTACCCTGATGGCTGCTCCTTACAATACCAGCACTTTGTATCTGTGACTGCTGAGCGATCAGGCAGCGATCGCCCCTATGTATTACCCTGATGGCTGCTCCTTACAATACCAGCACTTTGTATCTGTGACTGCTGAGCGATTAGGCAGCGATCGCCCCTATGTATTACCCTGATGGCTGCTCATTACAATACCAGCACTTTGTATCTGTGACTGGTGAGCGATCAGGCAGCGTTCACCCCTATGTATTTCCCTGATGGCTGCTCCTTACAATACCAGCACTTTGTGTCGGTGACTGGTGAGCGATCAGGCAGCGTTCACCCCTATGTATTACCCTGATGGCTGCTCCTTACAATACCAGCACTTTGTATCTGTGACTGCTGAGCGATCAGGCAGCGATCGCCCCTATGTATTACCCTGATGGCTGCTCCTTACAATACCAGCACTTTGTATCTGTGACTGCTGAGCGATCAGGCAGCGATCGCCCCTATGTATTTCCCTGATGGCTGCTCCTTACAATACCAGCACTTTGTATCTGTGACTGCTGAGCGATCAGGCAGCGTTCACCCCTATGTATTACCCTGATGGCTGCTCCTTACAATACCAGCACTTTGTATCTGTGACTGCTGAGCGATCAGGCAGCGTTCGCCCCTATGTATTACCCTGATGGCTGCTCCTTACAATACCAGCACTCTGTATCTGTGACTGGTGAGCGATCAGGCAGCGTTCACCCCTATGTATTACCCTGATGGCTGCTCCTTACAATACCAGCACTTTGTATCTGTGACTGGTGAGTGATCAGGCAGCGTTCACCCCTATGTATTACCCTGATGGCTGCTTCTTACAATACCAGCACTTTGTATCTGTGACTGCTGAGCGATCAGGCAGCGATCGCCCCTATGTATTACCCTGATGGCTGCTCCTTACAATACCAGCACTTTGTATCTGTGACTGCTGAGCGATCAGGCAGCGATCGCCCCTATGTATTACCCTGATGGCTGCTCCTTACAATACCAGCACTTTGTATCTGTGACTGCTGAGCGATCAGGCAGCGTTCGCCCCTATGTATTACCCTGATGGCTGCTCCTTACAATACCAGCACTCTGTATCTGTGACTGGTGAGCGATCAGGCAGCGTTCACCCCTATGTATTACCCTGATGGCTGCTCCTTACAATACCAGCACTTTGTATCTGTGACTGGTGAGTGATCAGGCAGCGTTCACCCCTATGTATTACCCTGATGGCTGCTTCTTACAATACCAGCACTTTGTATCTGTGACTGGTGAGTGATCAGGCAGCGTTCACCCCTATGTATTACCCTGATGGCTGCTTCTTACAATACCAGCACTTTGTATCTGTGACTGGTGAGCGATCAGGCAGCGTTCACCCCTATGTATTACCCTGATGGCTGTTCCTTACAATACCAGCACTTTGTATCTGTGACTGGTGAGCGATCAGGCAGCGATCGCCCCTATGTATTACCCTGATGGCTGCTCCTTACAATACCAGCACTTTGTATCTGTGACTGCTGAGCGATCAGGCAGCGTTCACCCCTATGTATTACCCTGATGGCTGCTCCTTACAATACCAGCACTTTGTATCTGTGACTGTTGAGCGATCAGGCAGCGATCGGCCCTATGTATTACCCTGATGGCTGCTCCTTACAATACCAGCACTTTGTATCTGTGACTGCTGAGCGATCAGGCAGCGATCGCCCCTATGTATTACCCTGATGGCTGCTCCTTACAATACCAGCACTTTGTATCTGTGACTCCTGAGCGATCAGGCAGCGATCGCCCCTATGTATTACCCTGATGGCTGCTCCTTACAATACCAGCACTTTGTATCTGTGACTGGTGAGCGATCAGGCAGCGTTCACCCCTATGTATTTCCCTGATGGCTGCTCCTTACAATACCAGCACTTTGTGTCGGTGACTGGTGAGCGATCAGGCAGCGTTCACCCCTATGTATTACCCTGATGGCTGCTCCTTACAATACCAGCACTTTGTATCTGTGACTGCTGAGCGATCAGGCAGCGATCGCCCCTATGTATTACCCTGATGGCTGCTCCTTACAATACCAGCACTTTGTATCTGTGACTGCTGAGCGATCAGGCAGCGATCGCCCCTATGTATTTCCCTGATGGCTGCTCCTTACAATACCAGCACTTTGTATCTGTGACTGCTGAGCGATCAGGCAGCGATCGCCCCTATGTATTACCCTGATGGCTGCTCCTTACAATACCAGCACTTTGTATCTGTGACTGCTGAGCGATCAGGCAGCGATCGCCCCTATGTATTACCCTGATGGCTGCTCCTTACAATACCAGCACTTTGTATCTGTGACTGCTGAGCGATCAGGCAGCGTTCGCCCCTATGTATTACCCTGATGGCTGCTCCTTACAATACCAGCACTTTGTATCTGTGACTGGTGAGCGATCAGGCAGCGATCACCCCTATGTATTACCCTGATGGCTGCTCCTTACAATACCAGCACTTTGTATCTGTGACTGGTGAGCGATCAGGAAGCGATCACCCCTATGTATTACCCTGATGGCTGCTCCTTACAATACCAGCACTTTGTATCTGTGACTGGTGAGTGATCAGGCAGCGTTCACCCCTATGTATTTCCCTGATGGCTGCTCCTTACAATACCAGCACTTTGTATCGGTGACTGGTGAGCGATCAGGCAGCGTTCACCCCTATGTATTACCCTGATGGCTGCTCCTTACAATACCAGCACTTTGTATCTGTGACTGCTGAGCGATCAGGCAGCGATCGCCCCTATGTATTACCCTGATGGCTGCTCCTTACAATACCAGCACTTTGTATCTGTGACTGCTGAGCGATCAGGCAGCGTTCGCCCCTATGTATTACCCTGATGGCTGCTCCTTACAATACCAGCACTTTGTATCTGTGACTGCTGAGCGATCAGGCAGCGTTCACCCCTATGCATTACCCTGATGGCTGCTCCTTACAATACCAGCACTTTGTATCTGTGACTGGTGAGCGATCAGGCAGCGATCACCCCTATGTATTACCCTGATGGCTGCTCCTTACAATACCAGCACTTTGTATCTGTGACTGGTGAGCGATCAGGCAGCGATCGCCCCTATGTATTACCCTGATGGCTGCTCCTTACAATACCAGCACTTTGTATCTGTGACTGCTGAGCGATCAGGCAGCGATCGCCCCTATGTATTACCCTGATGGCTGCTCCTTACAATACCAGCACTTTGTATCTGTGACTGCTGAGCGATCAGGCAGCGATCGCCCCTATGTATTACCCTGATGGCTGCTCCTTACAATACCAGCACTTTGTATCTGTGACTGGTGAGCGATCAGGCAGCGTTCACCCCTATGTATTTCCCTGATGGCTGCTCCTTACAATACCAGCACTTTGTATCTGTGACTGGTGAGCGATCAGGCAGCGTTCACCCCTATGTATTACCCTGATGGCTGCTCCTTACAATACCAGCACTTTGTATCTGTGACTGCTGAGCGATCAGGCAGCGTTCACCCCTATGTATTACCCTGATGGCTGCTCCTTACAATACCAGCACTTTGTATCTGTGACTGCTGAGCGATCAGGCAGCGATCGCCCCTATGTATTACCCTGATGGCTGCTCCTTACAATACCAGCACTTTGTATCTGTGACTGCTGAGCGATCAGGCAGCGTTCACCCCTATGTATTACCCTGATGGCTGCTCCTTACAATACCAGCACTTTGTATCTGTGACTGCTGAGCGATCAGGCAGCGATCGCCCCTATGTATTTCCCTGATGGCTGCTCCTTACAATACCAGCACTTTGTATCTGTGACTGCTGAGCGATCAGGCAGCGATCGCCCCTATGTATTACCCTGATGGCTGCTCCTTACAATACCAGCACTTTGTATCTGTGACTGGTGAGCGATCAGGCAGCGATCGCCCCTATGTATTACCCTGATGGCTGCTCCTTACAATACCAGCACTTTGTATCTGTGACTGCTGAGCGATCAGGCAGCGATCGCCCCTATGTATTACCCTGATGGCTGCTCCTTACAATACCAGCACTTTGTATCTGTGACTGCTGAGCGATCAGGCAGCGTTCGCCCCTATGTATTACCCTGATGGCTGCTCCTTACAATACCAGCACTTTGTATCTGTGACTGCTGAGCGATCAGGCAGCGTTCACCCCTATGTATTACCCTGATGGCTGCTCCTTACAATACCAGCACTTTGTATCTGTGACTGGTGAGCGATCAGGCAGCGTTCACCCCTATGTATTACCCTGATGGCTGCTCCTTACAATACCAGCACTTTGTATCTGTGACTGGTGATCGATCAGGCAGCGATCGCCCCTATGTATTACCCTGATGGCTGCTCCTTACAATACCAGCACTTTGTATCTGTGACTTGTGAGCGATCAGGCAGCGTTCACCCCTATGTATTACCCTGATGGCTGCTCCTTACAATACCAGCACTTTGTATCTGTGACTGGTGAGCGATCAGGCAGCGTTCACCCCTATGTATTACCCTGATGGCTGCTCCTTACAATACCAGCACTTTGTATCTGTGACTGCTGAGCGATCAGGCAGCGATCGCCCCTATGTATTACCCTGATGGCTGCTCCTTACAATACCAGCACTTTGTATCTGTGACTGCTGAGCGATCAGGCAGCGATCGCCCCTATGTATTACCCTGATGGCTGCTCCTTACAATACCAACACTTTGTATCTGTGACTGCTGAGCGATCAGGCAGCGATCGCCCCTATGTATTACCCTGATGGCTGCTCCTTACAATACCAGCACTTTGTATCTGTGACTGCTGAGCGATCAGGCAGCGTTCGCCCCTTTGTATTACCCTGATGGCTGCTCCTTACAATACCACCACTTTGTATCTGTGACTGCTGAGCGATCAGGCAGCGATCGCCCCTATGTATTACCCTGATGGCTGCTCCTTACAATACCAGCACTTTGTATCTGTGACTGGTGAGCGATCAGGCAGCGATCGCCCCTATGTATTACCCTGATGGCTGCTTCTTACAATACCAGCACTTTGTATCTGTGACTGGTGAGCGATCAGGCAGCGTTCACCCCTATGTATTACCCTGCTGGCTGTTCCTTACAATACCAGCACTTTGTATCTGTGACTGGTGAGTGATCAGGCAGCGATCGCCCCTATGTATTACCCTGATGGCTGCTCCTTACAATACCAGCACTTTGTATCTGTGACTGGTGAGCGATCAGGCAGCGTTCGCCCCTATGTATTACCCTGATGGCTGCTCCTTACAATACCAGCACTCTGTATCTGTGACTGGTGAGCGATCAGGCAGCGATCGCCCCTATGTATTACCCTGATGGCTGCTCCTTACAATACCAGCACTTTGTATCTGTGACTGCTGAGCGATCAGGCAGCGTTCGCCCCTATGTATTACCCTGATGGCTGCTCCTTACAATACCAGCACTTTGTATCTGTGACTGGTGAGCGATCAGGCAGCGTTCGCCCCTATGTATTACCCTGATGGCTGCTCCTTACAATACCAGCACTCTGTATCTGTGACTGGTGAGCGATCAGGCAGCGTTCACCCCTATGTATTACCCTGATGGCTGCTCCTTACAATACCAGCACTTTGTATCTGTGACTGCTGAGCGATCAGGCAGCGTTCACCCCTATGTATTACCCTGATGGCTGCTCCTTACAATACCAGCACTTTGTATCTGTGACTGCTGAGCGATCAGGCAGCGATCGCCCCTATGTATTACCCTGATGGCTGCTCCTTACAATACCAGCACTTTGTATCTGTGACTGCTGAGCGATCAGGCAGCGTTCACCCCTATGTATTACCCTGATGGCTGCTCCTTACAATACCAGCACTTTGTATCTGTGACTGCTGAGCGATCAGGCAGCGATCGCCCCTATGTATTTCCCTGATGGCTGCTCCTTACAATACCAGCACTTTGTATCTGTGACTGCTGAGCGATCAGGCAGCGATCGCCCCTATGTATTACCCTGATGGCTGCTCCTTACAATACCAGCACTTTGTATCTGTGACTGGTGAGCGATCAGGCAGCGATCGCCCCTATGTATTACCCTGATGGCTGCTCCTTACAATACCAGCACTTTGTATCTGTGACTGCTGAGCGATCAGGCAGCGATCGCCCCTATGTATTACCCTGATGGCTGCTCCTTACAATACCAGCACTTTGTATCTGTGACTGCTGAGCGATCAGGCAGCGTTCGCCCCTATGTATTACCCTGATGGCTGCTCCTTACAATACCAGCACTTTGTATCTGTGACTGCTGAGCGATCAGGCAGCGTTCACCCCTATGTATTACCCTGATGGCTGCTCCTTACAATACCAGCACTTTGTATCTGTGACTGGTGAGCGATCAGGCAGCGTTCACCCCTATGTATTACCCTGATGGCTGCTCCTTACAATACCAGCACTTTGTATCTGTGACTGGTGATCGATCAGGCAGCGATCGCCCCTATGTATTACCCTGATGGCTGCTCCTTACAATACCAGCACTTTGTATCTGTGACTTGTGAGCGATCAGGCAGCGTTCACCCCTATGTATTACCCTGATGGCTGCTCCTTACAATACCAGCACTTTGTATCTGTGACTGGTGAGCGATCAGGCAGCGTTCACCCCTATGTATTACCCTGATGGCTGCTCCTTACAATACCAGCACTTTGTATCTGTGACTGCTGAGCGATCAGGCAGCGATCGCCCCTATGTATTACCCTGATGGCTGCTCCTTACAATACCAGCACTTTGTATCTGTGACTGCTGAGCGATCAGGCAGCAATCGCCCCTATGTATTACCCTGATGGCTGCTCCTTACAATACCAACACTTTGTATCTGTGACTGCTGAGCGATCAGGCAGCGATCGCCCCTATGTATTACCCTGATGGCTGCTCCTTACAATACCAGCACTTTGTATCTGTGACTGCTGAGCGATCAGGCAGCGTTCGCCCCTTTGTATTACCCTGATGGCTGCTCCTTACAATACCACCACTTTGTATCTGTGACTGCTGAGCGATCAGGCAGCGATCGCCCCTATGTATTACCCTGATGGCTGCTCCTTACAATACCAGCACTTTGTATCTGTGACTGGTGAGCGATCAGGCAGCGATCGCCCCTATGTATTACCCTGATGGCTGCTCCTTACAATACCAGCACTTTGTATCTGTGACTGGTGAGCGATCAGGCAGCGTTCGCCCCTATGTATTACCCTGATGGCTGCTCCTTACAATACCAGCACTCTGTATCTGTGACTGGTGAGCGATCAGGCAGCGATCGCCCCTATGTATTACCCTGATGGCTGCTCCTTACAATACCAGCACTTTGTATCTGTGACTGCTGAGCGATCAGGCAGCGTTCGCCCCTATGTATTACCCTGATGGCTGCTCCTTACAATACCAGCACTTTGTATCTGTGACTGGTGAGCGATCAGGCAGCGTTCGCCCCTATGTATTACCCTGATGGCTGCTCCTTACAATACCAGCACTCTGTATCTGTGACTGGTGAGCGATCAGGCAGCGTTCACCCCTATGTATTACCCTGATGGCTGCTCCTTACAATACCAGCACTTTGTATCTGTGACTGGTGAGTGATCAGGCAGCGTTCACCCCTATGTATTACCCTGATGGCTGCTTCTTACAATACCAGCACTTTGTATCTGTGACTGGTGAGCGATCAGGCAGCGTTCACCCCTATGTATTACCCTGATGGCTGTTCCTTACAATACCAGCACTTTGTATCTGTGACTGGTGAGCGATCAGGCAGCGATCGCCCCTATGTATTACCCTGATGGCTGCTCCTTACAATACCAGCACTTTGTATCTGTGACTGCTGAGCGATCAGGCAGCGTTCGCCCCTATGTATTACCCTGATGGCTGCTCCTTACAATACCAGCACTTTGTGTCTGTGACTGGTGAGCGATCAGGCAGCGAACGCCCCTATGTATTACCCTGATGGCTGCTCCTTACAATACCAGCACTTTGTATCTGTGACTGGTGAGTGATCAGGCAGCGTTCACCCCTATGTATTTCCCTGATGGCTGCTCCTTACAATACTAGCACTTTGTATCGGTGACTGGTGAGCGATCAGGCAGCGTTCACCCCTATGTATTACCCTGATGGCTGCTCCTTACAATACCAGCACTTTGTATCTGTGACTGCTGAGCGATCAGGCAGCGATCGCCCCTATGTATTACCCTGATGGCTGCTCCTTACAATACCAGCACTTTGTATATGTGACTGCTGAGCGATCAGGCAGCGTTCGCCCCTATGTATTACCCTGATGGCTGCTCCTTACAATACCAGCACTTTGTATCTGTGACTGCTGAGCGATCAGGCAGCGTTCGCCCCTATGTATTACCCTGATGGCTGCTCCTTACAATACCAGCACTTTGTATCTGTGACTGCTGAGCGATCAGGCAGCGTTCACCCCTATGTATTACCCTGATGGCTGCGCCTTACAATACCAGCACTTTGTATCTGTGACTGGTGAGCGATCAGGCAGCGATCGCCCCTATGTATTACCCTGATGGCTGCTCCTTACAATACCAGCACTTTGTATCTGTGACTGCTGAGCGATCAGGCAGCGATCGCCCCTATGTATTACCCTGATGGCTGCTCCTTACAATACCAGCACTTTGTATCTGTGACTGGTGAGCGATCAGGCAGCGATCACCCCTATGTATTACCCTGATGGCTGCTCCTTACAATACCAGCACTTTGTATCTGTGACTGGTGAGCGATCAGGCAGCGTTCGCCCCTATGTATTACCCTGATGGCTGCTCCTTACAATACCAGCACTTTGTATCTGTGACTGGTGAGCGATCAGGAAGCGATCGCCCCTATGTATTACCCTGATGGCTGCTCCTTACAATACCAGCACTTTGTATCTGTGACTGGTGAGTGATCAGGCAGCGTTCACCCCTATGTATTTCCCTGATGGCTGCTCCTTACAATACCAGCACTTTGTATCGGTGACTGGTGAGCGATCAGGCAGCGTTCACCCCTATGTATTACCCTGATGGCTGCTCCTTACAATACCAGCACTTTGTATCTGTGACTGCTGAGCGATCAGGCAGCAATCGCCCCTTTGTATTACCCTGATGGCTGCTCCTTACAATACCAGCACTTTGTATCTGTGACTGCTGAGCGATCAGGCAGCGTTCGCCCCTATGTATTACCCTGATGGCTGCTCCTTACAATACCAGCACTTTGTATCTGTGACTGCTGAGCGATCAGGCAGCGTTCACCCCTATGTATTACCCTGATGGCTGCTCCTTACAATACCAGCACTTTGTATCTGTGACTGGTGAGCGATCAGGCAGCGTTCGCCCCTATGTATTACCCTGATGGCTGCTCCTTACAATACCAGCACTTTGTATCTGTGACTGCTGAGCGATCAGGCAGCGATCGCCCCTATGTATTACCCTGATGGCTGCTCCTTACAATACCAGCACTTTGTATCTGTGACTGCTGAGCGATCAGGCAGCGATCGCCCCTATGTATTACCCTGATGGCTGCTCCTTACAATACCAGCACTTTGTATCTGTGACTGGTGAGCGATCAGGCAGCGTTCACCCCTATGTATTTCCCTGATGGCTGCTCCTTACAATACCAGCACTTTGTATCTGTGACTGGTGAGCGATCAGGCAGCGATCGCCCCTATGTATTTCCCTGATGGCTGCTCCTTACAATACCAGCACTTTGTATCTGTGACTGGTGAGCGATCAGGCAGCGTTCACCCCTATGTATTTCCCTGATGGCTGCTCCTTACAATACCAGCACTTTGTATCTGTGACTGCTGAGCGATCAGGCAGTGATCGCCCCTATGTATTACCCTGATGGCTGCTCCTTACAATACCAGCACTTTGTATCTGTGACTGCTGAGCGATCAGGCAGCGTTCACCCCTATGTATTACCCTGATGGCTGCTCCTTACAATACCAGCACTTTGTATCTGTGACTGGTGAGCGATCAGGCAGCGATCGCCCCTATGTATTACCCTGATGGCTGCTCCTTACAATACCAGCACTTTGTATCTGTGACTGCTGAGCGATTAGGCAGCGTTCACCCCTATGTATTACCCTGATGGCTGCTCCTTACAATACCAGCACTTTGTATCTGTGACTGGTGAGCGATCAGGCATCGTTCTCCCCTATGTATTACCCTGATGGCTGCTCCTTACAATACCAGCACTGTGTATCTGTGACTGGTGAGCGATCAGGCAGCGTTCGCCCCTATGTATTACCCTGATGGCTGCTCCTTACAATACCAGCACTTTGTATCTGTGACTGCTGAGCGATCAGGCAGCGATCGCCCCTATGTATTACCCTGATGGCTGCTCCTTACAATACCAGCACTTTGTATCTGTGACTGCTGAGCGATCAGGCAGCGATCGCCCCTATGTATTACCCTGATGGCTGCTCCTTACAATACCAACACTTTGTATCTGTGACTGCTGAGCGATCAGGCAGCGATCGCCCCTATGTATTACCCTGATGGCTGCTCCTTACAATACCAGCACTTTGTATCTGTGACTGCTGAGCGATCAGGCAGCGTTCGCCCCTTTGTATTACCCTGATGGCTGCTCCTTACAATACCACCACTTTGTATCTGTGACTGCTGAGCGATCAGGCAGCGATCGCCCCTATGTATTACCCTGATGGCTGCTCCTTACAATACCAGCACTTTGTATCTGTGACTGGTGAGCGATCAGGCAGCGATCGCCCCTATGTATTACCCTGATGGCTGCTTCTTACAATACCAGCACTTTGTATCTGTGACTGGTGAGCGATCAGGCAGCGTTCACCCCTATGTATTACCCTGCTGGCTGTTCCTTACAATACCAGCACTTTGTATCTGTGACTGGTGAGTGATCAGGCAGCGATCGCCCCTATGTATTACCCTGATGGCTGCTCCTTACAATACCAGCACTTTGTATCTGTGACTGGTGAGCGATCAGGCAGCGTTCGCCCCTATGTATTACCCTGATGGCTGCTCCTTACAATACCAGCACTCTGTATCTGTGACTGGTGAGCGATCAGGCAGCGATCGCCCCTATGTATTACCCTGATGGCTGCTCCTTACAATACCAGCACTTTGTATCTGTGACTGCTGAGCGATCAGGCAGCGTTCGCCCCTATGTATTACCCTGATGGCTGCTCCTTACAATACCAGCACTTTGTATCTGTGACTGGTGAGCGATCAGGCAGCGTTCGCCCCTATGTATTACCCTGATGGCTGCTCCTTACAATACCAGCACTCTGTATCTGTGACTGGTGAGCGATCAGGCAGCGTTCACCCCTATGTATTACCCTGATGGCTGCTCCTTACAATACCAGCACTTTGTATCTGTGACTGCTGAGCGATCAGGCAGCGTTCACCCCTATGTATTACCCTGATGGCTGCTCCTTACAATACCAGCACTTTGTATCTGTGACTGCTGAGCGATCAGGCAGCGATCGCCCCTATGTATTACCCTGATGGCTGCTCCTTACAATACCAGCACTTTGTATCTGTGACTGCTGAGCGATCAGGCAGCGTTCACCCCTATGTATTACCCTGATGGCTGCTCCTTACAATACCAGCACTTTGTATCTGTGACTGCTGAGCGATCAGGCAGCGATCGCCCCTATGTATTTCCCTGATGGCTGCTCCTTACAATACCAGCACTTTGTATCTGTGACTGCTGAGCGATCAGGCAGCGATCGCCCCTATGTATTACCCTGATGGCTGCTCCTTACAATACCAGCACTTTGTATCTGTGACTGGTGAGCGATCAGGCAGCGATCGCCCCTATGTATTACCCTGATGGCTGCTCCTTACAATACCAGCACTTTGTATCTGTGACTGCTGAGCGATCAGGCAGCGATCGCCCCTATGTATTACCCTGATGGCTGCTCCTTACAATACCAGCACTTTGTATCTGTGACTGCTGAGCGATCAGGCAGCGTTCGCCCCTATGTATTACCCTGATGGCTGCTCCTTACAATACCAGCACTTTGTATCTGTGACTGCTGAGCGATCAGGCAGCGTTCACCCCTATGTATTACCCTGATGGCTGCTCCTTACAATACCAGCACTTTGTATCTGTGACTGGTGAGCGATCAGGCAGCGTTCACCCCTATGTATTACCCTGATGGCTGCTCCTTACAATACCAGCACTTTGTATCTGTGACTGGTGATCGATCAGGCAGCGATCGCCCCTATGTATTACCCTGATGGCTGCTCCTTACAATACCAGCACTTTGTATCTGTGACTTGTGAGCGATCAGGCAGCGTTCACCCCTATGTATTACCCTGATGGCTGCTCCTTACAATACCAGCACTTTGTATCTGTGACTGGTGAGCGATCAGGCAGCGTTCACCCCTATGTATTACCCTGATGGCTGCTCCTTACAATACCAGCACTTTGTATCTGTGACTGCTGAGCGATCAGGCAGCGATCGCCCCTATGTATTACCCTGATGGCTGCTCCTTACAATACCAGCACTTTGTATCTGTGACTGCTGAGCGATCAGGCAGCAATCGCCCCTATGTATTACCCTGATGGCTGCTCCTTACAATACCAACACTTTGTATCTGTGACTGCTGAGCGATCAGGCAGCGATCGCCCCTATGTATTACCCTGATGGCTGCTCCTTACAATACCAGCACTTTGTATCTGTGACTGCTGAGCGATCAGGCAGCGTTCGCCCCTTTGTATTACCCTGATGGCTGCTCCTTACAATACCACCACTTTGTATCTGTGACTGCTGAGCGATCAGGCAGCGATCGCCCCTATGTATTACCCTGATGGCTGCTCCTTACAATACCAGCACTTTGTATCTGTGACTGGTGAGCGATCAGGCAGCGATCGCCCCTATGTATTACCCTGATGGCTGCTCCTTACAATACCAGCACTTTGTATCTGTGACTGGTGAGCGATCAGGCAGCGTTCGCCCCTATGTATTACCCTGATGGCTGCTCCTTACAATACCAGCACTCTGTATCTGTGACTGGTGAGCGATCAGGCAGCGATCGCCCCTATGTATTACCCTGATGGCTGCTCCTTACAATACCAGCACTTTGTATCTGTGACTGCTGAGCGATCAGGCAGCGTTCGCCCCTATGTATTACCCTGATGGCTGCTCCTTACAATACCAGCACTTTGTATCTGTGACTGGTGAGCGATCAGGCAGCGTTCGCCCCTATGTATTACCCTGATGGCTGCTCCTTACAATACCAGCACTCTGTATCTGTGACTGGTGAGCGATCAGGCAGCGTTCACCCCTATGTATTACCCTGATGGCTGCTCCTTACAATACCAGCACTTTGTATCTGTGACTGGTGAGTGATCAGGCAGCGTTCACCCCTATGTATTACCCTGATGGCTGCTTCTTACAATACCAGCACTTTGTATCTGTGACTGGTGAGCGATCAGGCAGCGTTCACCCCTATGTATTACCCTGATGGCTGTTCCTTACAATACCAGCACTTTGTATCTGTGACTGGTGAGCGATCAGGCAGCGATCGCCCCTATGTATTACCCTGATGGCTGCTCCTTACAATACCAGCACTTTGTATCTGTGACTGCTGAGCGATCAGGCAGCGTTCGCCCCTATGTATTACCCTGATGGCTGCTCCTTACAATACCAGCACTTTGTGTCTGTGACTGGTGAGCGATCAGGCAGCGAACGCCCCTATGTATTACCCTGATGGCTGCTCCTTACAATACCAGCACTTTGTATCTGTGACTGGTGAGTGATCAGGCAGCGTTCACCCCTATGTATTTCCCTGATGGCTGCTCCTTACAATACTAGCACTTTGTATCGGTGACTGGTGAGCGATCAGGCAGCGTTCACCCCTATGTATTACCCTGATGGCTGCTCCTTACAATACCAGCACTTTGTATCTGTGACTGCTGAGCGATCAGGCAGCGATCGCCCCTATGTATTACCCTGATGGCTGCTCCTTACAATACCAGCACTTTGTATATGTGACTGCTGAGCGATCAGGCAGCGTTCGCCCCTATGTATTACCCTGATGGCTGCTCCTTACAATACCAGCACTTTGTATCTGTGACTGCTGAGCGATCAGGCAGCGTTCGCCCCTATGTATTACCCTGATGGCTGCTCCTTACAATACCAGCACTTTGTATCTGTGACTGCTGAGCGATCAGGCAGCGTTCACCCCTATGTATTACCCTGATGGCTGCGCCTTACAATACCAGCACTTTGTATCTGTGACTGGTGAGCGATCAGGCAGCGATCGCCCCTATGTATTACCCTGATGGCTGCTCCTTACAATACCAGCACTTTGTATCTGTGACTGCTGAGCGATCAGGCAGCGATCGCCCCTATGTATTACCCTGATGGCTGCTCCTTACAATACCAGCACTTTGTATCTGTGACTGGTGAGCGATCAGGCAGCGATCACCCCTATGTATTACCCTGATGGCTGCTCCTTACAATACCAGCACTTTGTATCTGTGACTGGTGAGCGATCAGGCAGCGTTCGCCCCTATGTATTACCCTGATGGCTGCTCCTTACAATACCAGCACTTTGTATCTGTGACTGGTGAGCGATCAGGAAGCGATCGCCCCTATGTATTACCCTGATGGCTGCTCCTTACAATACCAGCACTTTGTATCTGTGACTGGTGAGTGATCAGGCAGCGTTCACCCCTATGTATTTCCCTGATGGCTGCTCCTTACAATACCAGCACTTTGTATCGGTGACTGGTGAGCGATCAGGCAGCGTTCACCCCTATGTATTACCCTGATGGCTGCTCCTTACA
Source organism: Phyllobates terribilis (assembly GCF_046119375.1). Lineage (NCBI taxonomy): Eukaryota > Metazoa > Chordata > Amphibia > Anura > Dendrobatidae > Phyllobates > Phyllobates terribilis. The sequence goes on along the minus strand of NW_027365908.1, from coordinate 1,601 downwards.
ATACCAGCACTTTGTATCTGTGACTGCTGAGCGATCAGGCAGCAATCGCCCCTTTGTATTACCCTGATGGCTGCTCCTTACAATACCAGCACTTTGTATCTGTGACTGCTGAGCGATCAGGCAGCGTTCGCCCCTATGTATTACCCTGATGGCTGCTCCTTACAATACCAGCACTTTGTATCTGTGACTGCTGAGCGATCAGGCAGCGTTCACCCCTATGTATTACCCTGATGGCTGCTCCTTACAATACCAGCACTTTGTATCTGTGACTGGTGAGCGATCAGGCAGCGTTCGCCCCTATGTATTACCCTGATGGCTGCTCCTTACAATACCAGCACTTTGTATCTGTGACTGCTGAGCGATCAGGCAGCGATCGCCCCTATGTATTACCCTGATGGCTGCTCCTTACAATACCAGCACTTTGTATCTGTGACTGCTGAGCGATCAGGCAGCGATCGCCCCTATGTATTACCCTGATGGCTGCTCCTTACAATACCAGCACTTTGTATCTGTGACTGGTGAGCGATCAGGCAGCGTTCACCCCTATGTATTTCCCTGATGGCTGCTCCTTACAATACCAGCACTTTGTATCTGTGACTGGTGAGCGATCAGGCAGCGATCGCCCCTATGTATTTCCCTGATGGCTGCTCCTTACAATACCAGCACTTTGTATCTGTGACTGGTGAGCGATCAGGCAGCGTTCACCCCTATGTATTTCCCTGATGGCTGCTCCTTACAATACCAGCACTTTGTATCTGTGACTGCTGAGCGATCAGGCAGTGATCGCCCTTATGTATTACCCTGATGGCTGCTCCTTACAATACCAGCACTTTGTATCTGTGACTGCTGAGCGATCAGGCAGCGTTCACCCCTATGTATTACCCTGATGGCTGCTCCTTACAATACCAGCACTTTGTATCTGTGACTGGTGAGCGATCAGGCAGCGATCGCCCCTATGTATTACCCTGATGGCTGCTCCTTACAATACCAGCACTTTGTATCTGTGACTGCTGAGCGATTAGGCAGCGTTCACCCCTATGTATTACCCTGATGGCTGCTCCTTACAATACCAGCACTTTGTATCTGTGACTGGTGAGCGATCAGGCATCGTTCTCCCCTATGTATTACCCTGATGGCTGCTCCTTACAATACCAGCACTGTGTATCTGTGACTGGTGAGCGATCAGGCAGCGTTCGCCCCTATGTATTACCCTGATGGCTGCTCCTTACAATACCAGCACTTTGTATCTGTGACTGCTGAGCGATCAGGCAGCGATCGCCCCTATGTATTACCCTGATGGCTGCTCCTTACAATACCAGCACTTTGTATCTGTGACTGCTGAGCGATCAGGCAGCGATCGCCCCTATGTATTTCCCTGATGGCTGCTCCTTACAATACCAGCACTTTGTATCTGTGACTGGTGAGCGATCAGGCAGCGTTCACCCCTATGTATTACCCTGATGGCTGCTCCTTACAATACCAGCACTTTATATCTGTGACTGGTGAGCGATCAGGCAGCGTTCACCCCTATGTATTTCCCTGATGGCTGCTCCTTACAATACCAGCACTTTGTATCTGTGACTGGTGAGCGATCAGGCAGC
>NW_027365907.1:0-88233 GCF_046119375.1 Phyllobates terribilis | reverse complement strand
AAAGCAAAAAATTTCAGAATTGCACCTTGCAATGTGGAGATATTACTGTTTGTGCATTTACAATATTCATTGATTTTTGCCATTGAAAAACATCATGTTATTCATATACCAGAAATGTTTGAAGCTGCTGACTGAATGAGAGGAACTGGCATCTCACTCTCTTTGAATCTTCTTTATCATGCTAGGATTAGCAGGAAAAAGCAAAAAATTTCAGAATTGCACCTTGCAATGTGGAGATATTACTGTTTGTGCATTTACAATATTCATTGATTTTTGCCATTGAAAAACATGTTTTTCATATACCAGAAATGTTTGAAGCTACTGACTGAATGAAAGGAGCTGGCATCTCACTCTCTTTGAATCTTCTTTATCATGCTAGGATTAGCAGGAAAAAGCAAAAAATTTCAGAATTGCACCTTGCAATGTGGAGATATTACTGTTTGTGCATTTACAATATTCATTGATTTTTGCCATTGAAAAACATGTTTTTCATATACCAGAAATGTTTGAAGCTACTGACTGAATGAAAGGAGCTGGCATCTCACTCTCTTTGAATCTTCTTTATCATGCTAGGATTAGCAGGAAAAAGCAAAAAATTTCAGAATTGCACCTTGCAATGTGGAGATATTACTGTTTGTGCATTTACAATATTCATTGATTTTTGCCATTGAAAAACATGTTTTTCATATACCAGAAATGTTTGAAGCTACTGACTGAATGAAAGGAGCTGGCATCTCACTCTCTTTGAATCTTCTTTATCATGCTAGGATTAACAGGAAAAAGCAAAAAATTTCAGAATTGCACCTTGCAATGTGGAGATATTACTGTTTGTGCATTTACAATATTCATTGATTTTTGCCATTGAAAAACGTCCAGAAATGTTTGAAGCTACTGACTGAATGAAAGGAGCTGGCATCTCACTCTCTTTGAATCTTCTTTATCATGCTAGGATAAGCAGGAAAAAGCAAAAAATTTCAGAATTGCACCTTGCAATGTGGAGATATTACTGTTTGTGCATTTACAATATTCATTGATTTTTGCCATTGAAAAACATGTTTTTCATATACCAGAAATGTTTGAAGCTACTGACTGAATGAAAGGAGCTGGCATCTCACTCTCTTTGAATGTTCTTTATCATGCTAGGATTAGCAGGAAAAAGCCAAAAATTTCTGAATTGCACCTTGCAATGTGGAGATATTACTGTTTGTGCATTTACAATATTCATTGATTTTTGCCATTGAAAAACGTCCAGAAATGTTTGAAGCTACTGACTGAATGAAAGGAGCTGGCATCTCACTCTCTTTGAATCTTCTTTATCATGCTAGGATTAGCAGGAAAAAGCAAAAAATTTCAGAATTGCACCTTGCAATGTGGAGATATTACTGTTTGTGCATTTACAATATTCATTGATTTTTGCCATTGAAAAACGTCCAGAAATGTTTGAAGCTACTGACTGAATGAAAGGAGCTGGCATCTCACTCTCTTTGAATCTTCTTTATCATGCTAGGATTAGCAGGAAAAAGCAAAAAATTTCAGAATTGCACCTTGCAATGTGGAGATATTACTGTTTGTGCATTTACAATATTCATTGATTTTTGCCATTGAAAAACATGTTTTTCATATACCAGAAATGTTTGAAGCTAATGACTGAATGAAAGGAGCTGGCATCTCACTCTCTTTGAATCTTCTTTATCATGCTAGGATTAGCAGGAAAAAGCCAAAAATTTCTGAATTGCACCTTGCAATGTGGAGATATTACTGTTTGTGCATTTACAATATTCATTGATTTTTGCCATTGAAAAACGTCCAGAAATGTTTGAAGCTACTGACTGAATGAAAGGAGCTGGCATCTCACTCTCTTTGAATCTTCTTTATCATGCTAGGATTAGCAGGAAAAAGCCAAAAATTTCTGAATTGCACCTTGCAATGTGGAGATATTACTGTTTGTGCATTTACAATATTCATTGATTTTTGCCATTGAAAAACGTCCAGAAATGTTTGAAGCTAATGACTGAATGAAAGGAGCTGGCATCTCACTCTCTTTGAATCTTCTTTATCATGCTAGGATTAGCAGGAAAAAGCAAAAAATTTCAGAATTGCACCTTGCAATGTGGAGATATTACTGTTTGTGCATTTACAATATTCATTGATTTTTGCCATTGAAAAACATGTTTTTCATATACCAGAAATGTTTGAAGCTACTGACTGAATGAAAGGAGCTGGCATCTCACTCTCTTTGAATCTTCTTTATCATGCAAGGATTAGCAGGAAAAAGCAAAAAATTTCAGAATTGCACCTTGCAATGTGGAGATATTACTGTTTGTGCATTTACAATATTCATTGATTTTTGCCATTGAAAAACGTCCAGAAATGTTTGAAGCTACTGACTGAATGAAACGAGCTGGCATCTCACTCTCTTTGAATCTTCTTTATCATGCTAGGATTAGCAGGAAAAAGCAAAAAATTTCAGAATTGCACCTTGCAATGTGGAGATATTACTGTTTGTGCATTTACAATATTCATTGATTTTTGCCATTGAAAAACATGTTTTTCATATACCAGAAATGTTTGAAGCTACTGACTGAATGAAAGGAGCTGGCATCTCACTCTCTTTGAATCTTCTTTATCATGCTAGGATTAGCAGGAAAAAGCCAAAAATTTCTGAATTGCACCTTGCAATGTGGAGATATTACTGTTTGTGCATTTACAATATTCATTGATTTTTGCCATTGAAAAACGTCCAGAAATGTTTGAAGCTACTGACTGAATGAAAGGAGCTGGCATCTCACTCTCTTTGAATCTTCTTTATCATGTTAGGATTAGCAGGAAAAAGCAAAAAATTTCAGAATTGCACCTTGCAATGTGGAGATATTACTGTTTGTGCATTTACAATATTCATTGATTTTTGCCATTGAAAAACATGTTTTTCATATACCAGAAATGTTTGAAGCTACTGACTGAATGAAAGGAGCTGGCATCTCACTCTCTTTGAATCTTCTTTATCATGCTAGGATTAGCAGGAAAAAGCAAAAAATTTCAGAATTGCACCTTGCAATGTGGAGATATTACTGTTTGTGCATTTACAATATTCATTGATTTTTGCCATTGAAAAACATGTTTTTCATATACCAGAAATGTTTGAAGCTACTGACTGAATGAAAGGAGCTGGCATCTCACTCTCTTTGAATGTTCTTTATCATGCTAGGATTAGCAGGAAAAAGCCAAAAATTTCTGAATTGCACCTTGCAATGTGGAGATATTACTGTTTGTGCATTTACAATATTCATTGATTTTTGCCATTGAAAAACGTCCAGAAATGTTTGAAGCTACTGACTGAATGAAAGGAGCTGGCATCTTACTCTCTTTGAATCTTCTTTATCATGCTAGGATTAGCAGGAAAAAGCAAAAAATTTCAGAATTGCACCTTGCAATGTGGAGATATTACTGTTTGTGCATTTACAATATTCATTGATTTTTGCCATTGAAAAACATGTTTTTCATATACCAGAAATGTTTGAAGCTACTGACTGAATGAAAGGAGCTGGCATCTCACTCTCTTTGAATCTTCTTTATCATGCTAGGATTAGCAGGAAAAAGCAAAAAATTTCAGAATTGCACCTTGCAATGTGGAGATATTACTGTTTGTGCATTTACAATATTCATTGATTTTTGCCATTGAAAAACGTCCAGAAATGTTTGAAGCTACTGACTGAATGAAAGGAGCTGGCATCTCACTCTCTTTGAATCTTCTTTATCATGCTAGGATTAGCAGGAAAAAGCAAAAAATTTCAGAATTGCACCTTGCAATGTGGAGATATTACTGTTTGTGCATTTACAATATTCATTGATTTTTGCCATTGAAAAACATGTTTTTCATATACCAGAAATGTTTGAAGCTACTGACTGAATGAAAGGAGCTGGCATCTCACTCTCTTTGAATCTTCTTTATCATGCTAGGATTAGCAGGAAAAAGCAAAAAATTTCAGAATTGCAACTTGCAATGTGAAGATATTACTGTTTGTGCATTTACAATATTCATTGATTTTTGCCATTGAAAAACGTCCAAAAATGTTTGAAGCTACTGACTGAATGAAAGGAGCTGGCATCTCACGCTCTTTGAATCTTCTTTATCATGCTAGGATTAGCAGGAAAAAGCAAAAAATTTCAGAATTGCACCTTGCAATGTGGAGATATTACTGTTTGTGCATTTACAATATTCATTGATTTTTGCCATTGAAAAACGTCCAGAAATGTTTGAAGCTACTGACTGAATGAAAGGAGCTGGCATCTCACTCTCTTTGAATCTTCTTTATCATGCTAGGATTAGCAGGAAAAAGCAAAAAATTTCAGAATTGCACCTTGCAATGTGGAGATATTACTGTTTGTGCATTTACAATATTCATTGATTTTTGCCATTGAAAAACATGTTTTTCATATACCAGAAATGTTTGAAGCTACTGACTGAATGAAAGGAGCTGGCATCTCACTCTCTTTGAATCTTCTTTATCATGCTAGGATTAGCAGGAAAAAGCCAAAAATTTCTGAATTGCACCTTGCAATGTGGAGATATTACTGTTTGTGCATTTACAATATTCATTGATTTTTGCCATTGAAAAACGTCCAGAAATGTTTGAAGCTACTGACTGAATGAAAGGAGCTGGCATCTCACTCTCTTTGAATCTTCTTTATCATGCTAGGATTAGCAGGAAAAAGCAAAAAATTTCAGAATTGCACCTTGCAATGTGGAGATATTACTGTTTGTGCATTTACAATATTCATTGATTTTTGCCATTGAAAAACATGTTTTTCATATACCAGAAATGTTTGAAGCTACTGACTGAATGAAAGGAGCTGGCATCTCACTCTCTTTGAATCTTCTTTATCATGCTAGGATTAACAGGAAAAAGCAAAAAATTTCAGAATTGCACCTTGCAATGTGGAGATATTACTGTTTGTGCATTTACAATATTCATTGATTTTTGCCATTGAAAAACGTCCAGAAATGTTTGAAGCTACTGACTGAATGAAAGGAGCTGGCATCTCACTCTCTTTGAATCTTCTTTATCATGCTAGGATTAGCAGGAAAAAGCAAAAAATTTCAGAATTGCACCTTGCAATGTGGAGATATTACTGTTTGTGCATTTACAATATTCATTGATTTTTGCCATTGAAAAACATGTTTTTCATATACCAGAAATGTTTGAAGCTACTGACTGAATGAAAGGAGCTGGCATCTCACTCTCTTTGAATCTTCTTTATCATGCTAGGATTAGCAGGAAAAAGCCAAAAATTTCTGAATTGCACCTTGCAATGTGGAGATATTACTGTTTGTGCATTTACAATATTCATTGATTTTTGCCATTGAAAAACGTCCAGAAATGTTTGAAGCTACTGACTGAATGAAAGGAGCTGGCATCTCACTCTCTTTGAATCTTCTTTATCATGCTAGGATTAGCAGGAAAAAGCAAAAAATTTCAGAATTGCACCTTGCAATGTGGAGATATTACTGTTTGTGCATTTACAATATTCATTGATTTTTGCCATTGAAAAACATGTTTTTCATATACCAGAAATGTTTGAAGCTACTGACTGAATGAAAGGAGCTGGCATCTCACTCTCTTTGAATCTTCTTTATCATGCTAGGATTAGCAGGAAAAAGCAAAAAATTTCAGAATTGCACCTTGCAATGTGGAGATATTACTGTTTGTGCATTTACAATATTCATTGATTTTTGCCATTGAAAAACGTCCAGAAATGTTTGAAGCTACTGACTGAATGAAACGAGCTGGCATCTCACTCTCTTTGAATCTTCTTTATCATGCTAGGATTAGCAGGAAAAAGCAAAAAATTTCAGAATTGCACCTTGCAATGTGGAGATATTACTGTTTGTGCATTTACAATATTCATTGATTTTTGCCATTGAAAAACATGTTTTTCATATACCAGAAATGTTTGAAGCTACTGACTGAATGAAAGGAGCTGGCATCTCACTCTCTTTGAATCTTCTTTATCATGCTAGGATTAGCAGGAAAAAGCCAAAAATTTCTGAATTGCACCTTGCAATGTGGAGATATTACTGTTTGTGCATTTACAATATTCATTGATTTTTGCCATTGAAAAACGTCCAGAAATGTTTGAAGCTACTGACTGAATGAAAGGAGCTGGCATCTCACTCTCTTTGAATCTTCTTTATCATGTTAGGATTAGCAGGAAAAAGCAAAAAATTTCAGAATTGCACCTTGCAATGTGGAGATATTACTGTTTGTGCATTTACAATATTCATTGATTTTTGCCATTGAAAAACATGTTTTTCATATACCAGAAATGTTTGAAGCTACTGACTGAATGAAAGGAGCTGGCATCTCAATCTCTTTGAATCTTCTTTATAATGCTAGGATTAGCAGGAAAAAGCAAAAAATTTCAGAATTGCACCTTGCAATGTGGAGATATTACTGTTTGTGCATTTACAATATTCATTGATTTTTGCCATTGAAAAACATGTTTTTCATATACCAGAAATGTTTGAAGCTACTGACTGAATGAAAGGAGCTGGCATCTCACTCTCTTTGAATGTTCTTTATCATGCTAGGATTAGCAGGAAAAAGCCAAAAATTTCTGAATTGCACCTTGCAATGTGGAGATATTACTGTTTGTGCATTTACAATATTCATTGATTTTTGCCATTGAAAAACGTTCAGAAATGTTTGAAGCTACTGACTGAATGAAAGGAGCTGGCATCTTACTCTCTTTGAATCTTCTTTATCATGCTAGGATTAGCAGGAAAAAGCAAAAAATTTCAGAATTGCACCTTGCAATGTGGAGATATTACTGTTTGTGCATTTACAATATTCATTGATTTTTGCCATTGAAAAACATGTTTTTCATATACCAGAAATGTTTGAAGCTACTGACTGAATGAAAGGAGCTGGCATCTCACTCTCTTTGAATCTTCTTTATCATGCTAGGATTAGCAGGAAAAAGCAAAAAATTTCAGAATTGCACCTTGCAATGTGGAGATATTACTGTTTGTGCATTTACAATATTCATTGATTTTTGCCATTGAAAAACGTCCAGAAATGTTTGAAGCTACTGACTGAATGAAAGGAGCTGGCATCTCACTCTCTTTGAATCTTCTTTATCATGCTAGGATTAGCAGGAAAAAGCAAAAAATTTCAGAATTGCACCTTGCAATGTGGAGATATTACTGTTTGTGCATTTACAATATTCATTGATTTTTGCCATTGAAAAACATGTTTTTCATATACCAGAAATGTTTGAAGCTACTGACTGAATGAAAGGAGCTGGCATCTCACTCTCTTTGAATCTTCTTTATCATGCTAGGATTAGCAGGAAAAAGCCAAAAATTTCTGAATTGCACCTTGCAATGTGGAGATATTACTGTTTGTGCATTTACAATATTCATTGATTTTTGCCATTGAAAAACGTCCAGAAATGTTTGAAGCTACTGACTGAATGAAAGGAGCTGGCATCTCACTCTCTTTGAATCTTCTTTATCATGCTAGGATTAGCAGGAAAAAGCAAAAAATTTCAGAATTGCACCTTGCAATGTGGAGATATTACTGATTGTGCATTTACAATATTCATTGATTTTTGCCATTGAAAAACATGTTTTTCATATACCAGAAATGTTTGAAGCTACTGACTGAATGAAAGGAGCTGGCATCTCACTCTCTTTGAATCTTCTTTATCATGCTAGGATTAACAGGAAAAAGCAAAAAATTTCAGAATTGCACCTTGCAATGTGGAGATATTACTGTTTGTGCTATTACAATATTCATTGATTTTTGCCATTGAAAAACGTCCAGAAATGTTTGAAGCTACTGACTGAATGAAAGGAGCTGGCATCTCACTCTCTTTGAATCTTCTTTATCATGCTAGGATTAGCAGGAAAAAGCAAAAAAATTCAGAATTGCACCTTGCAATGTGGAGATATTACTGTTTGTGCATTTACAATATTCATTGATTTTTGCCATTGAAAAACATGTTTTTCATATACCAGAAATGTTTGAAGCTACTGACTGAATGAAAGGAGCTGACATCTCACTCTCTTTGAATCTTCTTTATCATGCTAGGATTAACAGGAAAAAGCAAAAAATTTCAGAATTGCACCTTGCAATGTGGAGATATTCCTGTTTGTGCATTTACAATATTCATTGATTTTTGCCATTGAAAAACGTCCAGAAATGTTTGAAGCTACTGACTGAATGAAAGGAGATGGCATCTCACTCTCTTTGAATCTTCTTTATCATGCTAGGATTAGCAGGAAAAAGCAAAAAATTTCAGAATTGCACCTTGCAATGTGGAGATATTACTGTTTGTGCATTTACAATATTCATTGATTTTTGCCATTGAAAAACATGTTTTTCATATACCAGAAATGTTTGAAGCTACTGACTGAATGAAAGGAGCTGGCATCTCACTCTCTTTGAATCTTCTTTATCATGCTAGGATTAGCAGGAAAAAGCAAAAAATTTCAGAATTGCACCTTGCAATGTGGAGATATTTCTGTTTGTGCATTTACAATATTCATTGATTTTTGCCATTGAAAAACGTCCAGAAATGTTTGAAGCTACTGACTGAATGAAAGGAGCTGGCATCTCACTCTCTTTGAATCTTCTTTATCATGCTAGGATTAGCAGGAAAAAGCAAAAAATTTCAGAATTGCACCTTGCAATGTGGAGATATTACTGTTTGTGCATTTACAATATTCATTGATTTTTGCCATTGAAAAACATGTTTTTCATATACCAGAAATGTTTGAAGCTACTGACTGAATGAAAGGAGCTGGCATCTCACTCTCTTTGAATCTTCTTTATCATGCTAGGATTAACAGGAAAAAGCAAAAAATTTCAGAATTGCACCTTGCAATGTGGAGATATTACTGTTTGTGCATTTACAATATTCATTGATTTTTGCCATTGAAAAACGTCCAGAAATGTTTGAAGCTACTGACTGAATGAAAGGAGCTGGCATCTCACTCTCTTTGAATCTTCTTTATCATGCTAGGATTAGCAGGAAAAAGCAAAAAATTTCAGAATTGCACCTTGCAATGTGGAGATATTACTGTTTGTGCATTTACAATATTCATTGATTTTTGCCATTGAAAAACATGTTTTTCATATACCAGAAATGTTTGAAGCTACTGACTGAATGAAAGGAGCTGGCATCTCACTCTCTTTGAATGTTCTTTATCATGCTAGGATTAGCAGGAAAAAGCCAAAAATTTCTGAATTGCACCTTGCAATGTGGAGATATTACTGTTTGTGCATTTACAATATTCATTGATTTTTGCCATTGAAAAACGTCCAGAAATGTTTGAAGCTACAGACTGAATGAAAGGAGCTGGCATCTCACTCTCTTTGAATCTTCTTTATCATGCTAGGATTAGCAGGAAAAAGCAAAAAATTTCAGAATTGCACCTTGCAATGTGGAGATATTACTGTTTGTGCATTTACAATATTCATTGATTTTTGCCATTGAAAAACATGTTTTTCATATACCAGAAATGTTTGAAGCTACTGACTGAATGAAAGGAGCTGGCATCTCACTCTCTTTGAATCTTCTTTATCATGCTAGGATTAGCAGGAAAAAGCAAAAAATTTCAGAATTGCACCTTGCAATGTGGAGATATTACTGTTTGTGCATTTACAATATTCATTGATTTTTGCCATTGAAAAACGTCCAGAAATGTTTGAAGCTACTGACTGAATGAAAGGAGCTGGCATCTCACTCTCTTTGAATCTTCTTTATCATGCTAGGATTAGCAGGAAAAAGCAAAAAATTTCAGAATTGCACCTTGCAATGTGGAGATATTACTGTTTGTGCATTTACAATATTCATTGATTTTTGCCATTGAAAAACATGTTTTTCATATACCAGAAATGTTTGAAGCTACTGACTGAATGAAAGGAGCTGGCATCTCACTCTCTTTGAATCTTCTTTATCATGCTAGGATTAGCAGGAAAAAGCCAAAAATTTCTGAATTGCACCTTGCAATGTGGAGATATTACTGTTTGTGCATTTACAATATTCATTGATTTCTGCCATTGAAAAACGTCCAGAAATGTTTGAAGCTACTGACTGAATGAAAGGAGCTGGCATCTCACTCTCTTTGAATCTTCTTTATCATGCTAGGATTAGCAGGAAAAAGCAAAAAATTTCAGAATTGCACCTTGCAATGTGGAGATATTACTGTTTGTGCATTTAAAATATTCATTGATTTTTGCCATTGAAAAACATGTTTTTCATATACCAGAAATGTTTGAAGCTACTGACTGAATGAAAGGAGCTGGCATCTCACTCTCTTTGAATCTTCTTTATCATGCTAGGATTAACAGGAAAAAGCAAAAAATTTCAGAATTGCACCTTGCAATGTGGAGATATTCCTGTTTGTGCATTTACAATATTCATTGATTTTTGCCATTGAAAAACGTCCAGAAATGTTTGAAGCTACTGACTGAATGAAAGGAGATGGCATCTCACTCTCTTTGAATCTTCTTTATCATGCTAGGATTAGCAGGAAAAAGCAAAAAATTTCAGAATTGCACCTTGCAATGTGGAGATATTACTGTTTGTGCATTTACAATATTCATTGATTTTTGCCATTGAAAAACATGTTTTTCATATACCAGAAATGTTTGAAGCTACTGACTGAATGAAAGGAGCTGGCATCTCACTCTCTTTGAATCTTCTTTATCATGCTAGGATTAACAGGAAAAAGCAAAAAATTTCAGAATTGCACCTTGCAATGTGGAGATATTACTGTTTGTGCATTTACAATATTCATTGATTTTTGCCATTGAAAAACGTCCAGAAATGTTTGAAGCTACTGACTGAATGAAAGGAGCTGGCATCTCACTCTCTTTGAATCTTCTTTATCATGCTAGGATTAGCAGGAAAAAGCAAAAAATTTCAGAATTGCACCTTGCAATGTGGAGATATTACTGTTTGTGCATTTACAATATTCATTGATTTTTGCCATTGAAAAACATGTTTTTCATATACCAGAAATGTTTGAAGCTACTGACTGAATGAAAGGAGCTGGCATCTCACTCTCTTTGAATGTTCTTTATCATGCTAGGATTAGCAGGAAAAAGCCAAAAATTTCTGAATTGCACCTTGCAATGTGGAGATATTACTGTTTGTGCATTTACAATATTCATTGATTTTTGCCATTGAAAAACGTCCAGAAATGTTTGAAGCTACAGACTGAATGAAAGGAGCTGGCATCTCACTCTCTTTGAATCTTCTTTATCATGCTAGGATTAGCAGGAAAAAGCAAAAAATTTCAGAATTGCACCTTGCAATGTGGAGATATTACTGTTTGTGCATTTACAATATTCATTGATTTTTGCCATTGAAAAACATGTTTTTCATATACCAGAAATGTTTGAAGCTACTGACTGAATGAAAGGAGCTGGCATCTCACTCTCTTTGAATCTTCTTTATCATGCTAGGATTAGCAGGAAAAATCAAAAAATTTCAGAATTGCACCTTGCAATGTGGAGATATTACTGTTTGTGCATTTACAATATTCATTGATTTTTGCCATTGAAAAACATGTTTTTCATATACCAGAAATGTTTGAAGCTACTGACTGAATGAAAGGAGCTGGCATCTCACTCTCTTTGAATGTTCTTTATCATGCTAGGATTAGCAGGAAAAAGCCAAAAATTTCTGAATTGCACCTTGCAATGTGGAGATATTACTGTTTGTGCATTTACAATATTCATTGATTTTTGCCATTGAAAAACGTCCAGAAATGTTTGAAGCTACTGACTGAATGAAAGGAGCTGGCATCTTACTCTCTTTGAATCTTCTTTATCATGCTAGGATTAGCAGGAAAAAGCAAAAAATTTCAGAATTGCACCTTGCAATGTGGAGATATTACTGTTTGTGCATTTACAATATTCATTGATTTTTGCCATTGAAAAACATGTTTTTCATATACCAGAAATGTTTGAAGCTACTGACTGAATGAAAGGAGCTGGCATCTCACTCTCTTTGAATCTTCTTTATCATGCTAGGATTAGCAGGAAAAAGCAAAAAATTTCAGAATTGCACCTTGCAATGTGGAGATATTACTGTTTGTGCATTTACAATATTCATTGATTTTTGCCATTGAAAAACGTCCAGAAATGTTTGAAGCTACTGACTGAATGAAAGGAGCTGGCATCTCACTCTCTTTGAATCTTCTTTATCATGCTAGGATTAGCAGGAAAAAGCAAAAAATTTCAGAATTGCACCTTGCAATGTGGAGATATTACTGTTTGTGCATTTACAATATTCATTGATTTTTGCCATTGAAAAACATGTTTTTCATATACCAGAAATGTTTGAAGCTACTGACTGAATGAAAGGAGCTGGCATCTCACTCTCTTTGAATCTTCTTTATCATGCTAGGATTAGCAGGAAAAAGCCAAAAATTTCTGAATTGCACCTTGCAATGTGGAGATATTACTGTTTGTGCATTTACAATATTCATTGATTTTTGCCATTGAAAAACGTCCAGAAATGTTTGAAGCTACTGACTGAATGAAAGGAGCTGGCATCTCACTCTCTTTGAATCTTCTTTATCATGCTAGGATTAGCAGGAAAAAGCAAAAAATTTCAGAATTGCACCTTGCAATGTGGAGATATTACTGATTGTGCATTTACAATATTCATTGATTTTTGCCATTGAAAAACATGTTTTTCATATACCAGAAATGTTTGAAGCTACTGACTGAATGAAAGGAGCTGGCATCTCACTCTCTTTGAATCTTCTTTATCATGCTAGGATTAACAGGAAAAAGCAAAAAATTTCAGAATTGCACCTTGCAATGTGGAGATATTACTGTTTGTGCTATTACAATATTCATTGATTTTTGCCATTGAAAAACGTCCAGAAATGTTTGAAGCTACTGACTGAATGAAAGGAGCTGGCATCTCACTCTCTTTGAATCTTCTTTATCATGCTAGGATTAGCAGGAAAAAGCAAAAAAATTCAGAATTGCACCTTGCAATGTGGAGATATTACTGTTTGTGCATTTACAATATTCATTGATTTTTGCCATTGAAAAACATGTTTTTCATATACCAGAAATGTTTGAAGCTACTGACTGAATGAAAGGAGCTGGCATCTCACTCTCTTTGAATCTTCTTTATCATGCTAGGATTAACAGGAAAAAGCAAAAAATTTCAGAATTGCACCTTGCAATGTGGAGATATTCCTGTTTGTGCATTTACAATATTCATTGATTTTTGCCATTGAAAAACGTCCAGAAATGTTTGAAGCTACTGACTGAATGAAAGGAGATGGCATCTCACTCTCTTTGAATCTTCTTTATCATGCTAGGATTAGCAGGAAAAAGCAAAAAATTTCAGAATTGCACCTTGCAATGTGGAGATATTACTGTTTGTGCATTTACAATATTCATTGATTTTTGCCATTGAAAAACATGTTTTTCATATACCAGAAATGTTTGAAGCTACTGACTGAATGAAAGGAGCTGGCATCTCACTCTCTTTGAATCTTCTTTATCATGCTAGGATTAGCAGGAAAAAGCAAAAAATTTCAGAATTGCACCTTGCAATGTGGAGATATTTCTGTTTGTGCATTTACAATATTCATTGATTTTTGCCATTGAAAAACGTCCAGAAATGTTTGAAGCTACTGACTGAATGAAAGGAGCTGGCATCTCACTCTCTTTGAATCTTCTTTATCATGCTAGGATTAGCAGGAAAAAGCAAAAAATTTCAGAATTGCACCTTGCAATGTGGAGATATTACTGTTTGTGCATTTACAATATTCATTGATTTTTGCCATTGAAAAACATGTTTTTCATATACCAGAAATGTTTGAAGCTACTGACTGAATGAAAGGAGCTGGCATCTCACTCTCTTTGAATCTTCTTTATCATGCTAGGATTAACAGGAAAAAGCAAAAAATTTCAGAATTGCACCTTGCAATGTGGAGATATTACTGTTTGTGCATTTACAATATTCATTGATTTTTGCCATTGAAAAACGTCCAGAAATGTTTGAAGCTACTGACTGAATGAAAGGAGCTGGCATCTCACTCTCTTTGAATCTTCTTTATCATGCTAGGATTAGCAGGAAAAAGCAAAAAATTTCAGAATTGCACCTTGCAATGTGGAGATATTACTGTTTGTGCATTTACAATATTCATTGATTTTTGCCATTGAAAAACATGTTTTTCATATACCAGAAATGTTTGAAGCTACTGACTGAATGAAAGGAGCTGGCATCTCACTCTCTTTGAATGTTCTTTATCATGCTAGGATTAGCAGGAAAAAGCCAAAAATTTCTGAATTGCACCTTGCAATGTGGAGATATTACTGTTTGTGCATTTACAATATTCATTGATTTTTGCCATTGAAAAACGTCCAGAAATGTTTGAAGCTACAGACTGAATGAAAGGAGCTGGCATCTCACTCTCTTTGAATCTTCTTTATCATGCTAGGATTAGCAGGAAAAAGCAAAAAATTTCAGAATTGCACCTTGCAATGTGGAGATATTACTGTTTGTGCATTTACAATATTCATTGATTTTTGCCATTGAAAAACATGTTTTTCATATACCAGAAATGTTTGAAGCTACTGACTGAATGAAAGGAGCTGGCATCTCACTCTCTTTGAATCTTCTTTATCATGCTAGGATTAGCAGGAAAAAGCAAAAAATTTCAGAATTGCACCTTGCAATGTGGAGATATTACTGTTTGTGCATTTACAATATTCATTGATTTTTGCCATTGAAAAACGTCCAGAAATGTTTGAAGCTACTGACTGAATGAAAGGAGCTGGCATCTCACTCTCTTTGAATCTTCTTTATCATGCTAGGATTAGCAGGAAAAAGCAAAAAATTTCAGAATTGCACCTTGCAATGTGGAGATATTACTGTTTGTGCATTTACAATATTCATTGATTTTTGCCATTGAAAAACATGTTTTTCATATACCAGAAATGTTTGAAGCTACTGACTGAATGAAAGGAGCTGGCATCTCACTCTCTTTGAATCTTCTTTATCATGCTAGGATTAGCAGGAAAAAGCCAAAAATTTCTGAATTGCACCTTGCAATGTGGAGATATTACTGTTTGTGCATTTACAATATTCATTGATTTCTGCCATTGAAAAACGTCCAGAAATGTTTGAAGCTACTGACTGAATGAAAGGAGCTGGCATCTCACTCTCTTTGAATCTTCTTTATCATGCTAGGATTAGCAGGAAAAAGCAAAAAATTTCAGAATTGCACCTTGCAATGTGGAGATATTACTGTTTGTGCATTTAAAATATTCATTGATTTTTGCCATTGAAAAACATGTTTTTCATATACCAGAAATGTTTGAAGCTACTGACTGAATGAAAGGAGCTGGCATCTCACTCTCTTTGAATCTTCTTTATCATGCTAGGATTAGCAGGAAAAAGCCAAAAATTTCTGAATTGCACCTTGCAATGTGGAGATATTACTGTTTGTGCATTTACAATATTCATTGATTTCTGCCATTGAAAAACGTCCAGAAATGTTTGAAGCTACTGACTGAATGAAAGGAGCTGGCATCTCACTCTCTTTGAATCTTCTTTATCATGCTAGGATTAGCAGGAAAAAGCAAAAAATTTCAGAATTGCACCTTGCAATGTGGAGATATTACTGTTTGTGCATTTAAAATATTCATTGATTTTTGCCATTGAAAAACATGTTTTTCATATACCAGAAATGTTTGAAGCTACTGACTGAATGAAAGGAGCTGGCATCTCACTCTCTTTGAATCTTCTTTATCATGCTAGGATTAACAGGAAAAAGCAAAAAATTTCAGAATTGCACCTTGCAATGTGGAGATATTCCTGTTTGTGCATTTACAATATTCATTGATTTTTGCCATTGAAAAACGTCCAGAAATGTTTGAAGCTACTGACTGAATGAAAGGAGATGGCATCTCACTCTCTTTGAATCTTCTTTATCATGCTAGGATTAGCAGGAAAAAGCAAAAAATTTCAGAATTGCACCTTGCAATGTGGAGATATTACTGTTTGTGCATTTACAATATTCATTGATTTTTGCCATTGAAAAACATGTTTTTCATATACCAGAAATGTTTGAAGCTACTGACTGAATGAAAGGAGCTGGCATCTCACTCTCTTTGAATCTTCTTTATCATGCTAGGATTAACAGGAAAAAGCAAAAAATTTCAGAATTGCACCTTGCAATGTGGAGATATTACTGTTTGTGCATTTACAATATTCATTGATTTTTGCCATTGAAAAACGTCCAGAAATGTTTGAAGCTACTGACTGAATGAAAGGAGCTGGCATCTCACTCTCTTTGAATCTTCTTTATCATGCTAGGATTAGCAGGAAAAAGCAAAAAATTTCAGAATTGCACCTTGCAATGTGGAGATATTACTGTTTGTGCATTTACAATATTCATTGATTTTTGCCATTGAAAAACATGTTTTTCATATACCAGAAATGTTTGAAGCTACTGACTGAATGAAAGGAGCTGGCATCTCACTCTCTTTGAATGTTCTTTATCATGCTAGGATTAGCAGGAAAAAGCCAAAAATTTCTGAATTGCACCTTGCAATGTGGAGATATTACTGTTTGTGCATTTACAATATTCATTGATTTTTGCCATTGAAAAACGTCCAGAAATGTTTGAAGCTACAGACTGAATGAAAGGAGCTGGCATCTCACTCTCTTTGAATCTTCTTTATCATGCTAGGATTAGCAGGAAAAAGCAAAAAATTTCAGAATTGCACCTTGCAATGTGGAGATATTACTGTTTGTGCATTTACAATATTCATTGATTTTTGCCATTGAAAAACATGTTTTTCATATACCAGAAATGTTTGAAGCTACTGACTGAATGAAAGGAGCTGGCATCTCACTCTCTTTGAATCTTCTTTATCATGCTAGGATTAGCAGGAAAAATCAAAAAATTTCAGAATTGCACCTTGCAATGTGGAGATATTACTGTTTGTGCATTTACAATATTCATTGATTTTTGCCATTGAAAAACGTCCAGAAATGTTTGAAGCTACTGACTGAATGAAAGGAGCTGGCATCTCACTCTCTTTGAATCTTCTTTATCATGCTAGGATTAGCAGGAAAAAGCAAAAAATTTCAGAATTGCACCTTGCAATGTGGAGATATTACTGTTTGTGCATTTACAATATTCATTGATTTTTGCCATTGAAAAACATGTTTTTCATATACCAGAAATGTTTGAAGCTACTGACTGAATGAAAGGAGCTGGCATCTCACTCTCTTTGAATCTTCTTTATCATGCTAGGATTAGCAGGAAAAAGCCAAAAATTTCTGAATTGCACCTTGCAATGTGGAGATATTACTGTTTGTGCATTTACAATATTCATTGATTTTTGCCATTGAAAAACGTCCAGAAATGTTTGAAGCTACTGACTGAATGAAAGGAGCTGGCATCTCACTCTTTTTGAATCTTCTTTATCATGCTAGGATTAGCAGGAAAAAGCAAAAAATTTCAGAATTGCACCTTGCAATGTGGAGATATTACTGTTTGTGCATTTACAATATTCATTGATTTTTGCCATTGAAAAACATGTTTTTCATATACCAGAAATGTTTGAAGCTACTGACTGAATGAAAGGAGCTGGCATCTCACTCTCTTTGAATCTTCTTTATCATGCTAGGATTAACAGGAAAAAGCAAAAAATTTCAGAATTGCACCTTGCAATGTGGAGATATTACTGTTTGTGCATTTACAATATTCATTGATTTTTGCCATTGAAAAACGTCCAGAAATGTTTGAAGCTACTGACTGAATGAAAGGAGCTGGCATCTCACTCTCTTTGAATCTTCTTTATCATGCTAGGATTAGCAGGAAAAAGCAAAAAATTTCAGAATTGCACCTTGCAATGTGGAGATATTACTGTTTGTGCATTTACAATATTCATTGATTTTTGCCATTGAAAAACATGTTTTTCATATACCAGAAATGTTTGAAGCTACTGACTGAATGAAAGGAGCTGGCATCTCACTCTCTTTGAATCTTCTTTATCATGCTAGGATTAACAGGAAAAAGCAAAAAATTTCAGAATTGCACCTTGCAATGTGGAGATATTCCTGTTTGTGCATTTACAATATTCATTGATTTTTGCCATTGAAAAACGTCCAGAAATGATTGAAGCTACTGACTGAATGAAAGGAGCTGGCATCTCACTCTCTTTGAATCTTCTTTATCATGCTAGGATTAGCAGGAAAAAGCAAAAAATTTCAGAATTGCACCTTGCAATGTGGAGATATTACTGTTTGTGCATTTACAATATTCATTGATTTTTGCCATTGAAAAACATGTTTTTCATATACCAGAAATGTTTGAAGCTACTGACTGAATGAAAGGAGCTGGCATCTCACTCTCTTTGAATCTTCTTTATCATGCTAGGATTAACAGGAAAAAGCAAAAAATTTCAGAATTGCACCTTGCAATGTGGAGATATTACTGTTTGTGCATTTACAATATTCATTGATTTTTGCCATTGAAAAACGTCCAGAAATGTTTGAAGCTACTGACTGAATGAAAGGAGCTGGCATCTCACTCTCTTTGAATCTTCTTTATCATGCTAGGATTAGCAGGAAAAAGCAAAAAATTTCAGAATTGCACCTTGCAATGTGGAGATATTACTGTTTGTGCATTTACAATATTCATTGATTTTTGCCATTGAAAAACATGTTTTTCATATACCAGAAATGTTTGAAGCTACTGACTGAATGAAAGGAGCTGGCATCTCACTCTCTTTGAATCTTCTTTATCATGCTAGGATTAGCAGGAAAAAGCCAAAAATTTCTGAATTGCACCTTGCAATGTGGAGATATTACTGTTTGTGCATTTACAATATTCATTGATTTTTGCCATTGAAAAACGTCCAGAAATGTTTGAAGCTTCTGACTGAATGAAAGGAGCTGGCATCTCACTCTCTTTGAATCTTTTTATCATGCTAGGATTAGCAGGAAAAAGCAAAAAATTTCAGAATTGCACCTTGCAATGTGGAGATATTACTGTTTGTGCATTTACAATATTCATTGATTTTTGCCATTGAAAAACATGTTTTTCATATACCAGAAATGTTTGAAGCTACTGTCTGAATGAAAGGAGCTGGCATCTCACTCTCTTTGAATCTTCTTTATCATGCTAGGATTAACAGGAAAAAGCAAAAAATTTCAGAATTGCACCTTGCAATGTGGAGATATTACTGTTTGTGCATTTACAATATTCATTGATTTTTGCCATTGAAAAACGTCCAGAAATGTTTGAAGCTACTGACTGAATGAAAGGAGCTGGCACCTCACTCTCTTTGAATCTTCTTTATCATGCTAGGATTAGCAGGAAAAAGCAAAAAATTTCAGAATTGCACCTTGCAATGTGGAGATATTACTGTTTGTGCATTTACAATATTCATTGATTTTTGCCATTGAAAAACATGTTTTTCATATACCAGAAATGTTTGAAGCTACTGACTGAATGAAAGGAGCTGGCATCTCACTCTCTTTGAATCTTCTTTATCATGCTAGGATTAGCAGGAAAAAGCAAAAAATTTCAGAATTGCACCTTGCAATGTGGAGATATTACTGTTTGTGCATTTACAATATTCATTGATTTTTGCCATTGAAAAACATGTTTTTCATATACCAGAAATGTTTGAAGCTACTGACTGAATGAAAGGAGCTGGCATCTCACTCTCTTTGAATCTTCTTTATCATGCTATGATTAACAGGAAAAAGCAAAAAATTTCAGAATTGCACTTTGCAATGTGGAGATATTACTGTTTGTGCATTTACAATATTCATTGATTTTTGCCATTGAAAAACGTCCAGAAATGTTTGAAGCTACTGACTGAATGAAAGGAGCTGGCATCTCACTCTCTTTGAATCTTCTTTATCATGCTAGGATTAGCAGGAAAAAGCAAAAAATTTCAGAATTGCACCTTGCAATGTGGAGATATTACTGTTTGTGCATTTACAATATTCATTGATTTTTGCCATTGAAAAACATGTTTTTCATATACCAGAAATGTTTGAAGCTACTGACTGAATGAAAGGAGCTGGCATCTCACTCTCTTTGAATCTTCTTTATCATGCTAGGATTAGCAGGAAAAAGCCAAAAATTTCTGAATTGCACCTTGCAATGTGGAGATATTACTGTTTGTGCATTTACAATATTCATTGATTTTTGCCATTGAAAAACGTCCAGAAATGTTTGAAGCTACTGACTGAATGAAAGGAGCTGGCATCTCACTCTCTTTGAATCTTCTTTATCATGCTAGGATTAGCAGGAAAAAGCAAAAAATGTCAGAATTGCACCTTGCAATGTGGAGATATTACTGTTTGTGCATTTACAATATTCATTGATTTTTGCCATTGAAAAACATGTTTTTCATATACAGAAATGTTTGAAGCTACTGACTGAATGAAAGGAGCTGGCATCTCACTCTCTTTGAATCTTCTTTATCATGCTAGGATTAACAGGAAAAAGCAAAAAATTTCAGAATTGCACCTTGCAATGTGGAGATATTACTGTTTGTGCATTTACAATATTCATTGATTTTTGCCATTGAAAAACGTCCAGAAATGTTTGAAGCTACTGACTGAATGAAAGGAGCTGGCATCTCACTCTCTCTGAATCTTCTTTATCATGCTAGGATTAGCAGGAAAAAGCAAAAAATTTCAGAATTGCACCTTGCAATGTGGAGATATTACTGTTTGTGCATTTACAATATTCATTGATTTTTGCCATTGAAAAACATGTTTTTCATATACCAGAAATGTTTGAAGCTACTGACTGAATGAAAGGAGCTGGCATCTCACTCTCTTTGAATCTTCTTTATCATGCTAGGATTAAGAGGAAAAAGCAAAAAATTTCAGAATTGCACCTTGCAATGTGGAGATATTACTGTTTGTGCATTTACAATATTCATTGATTTTTGCCATTGAAAAACATGTTTTTCATATACCAGAAATGTTTGAAGCTACTGACTGAATGAAAGGAGCTGGCATCTCACTCTCTTTGAATCTTCTTTATCATGCTAGGATTAGCAGGAAAAAGCAAAAAATTTCAGAATTGCACCTTGCAATGTGGAGATATTACTGTTTGTGCATTTACAATATTCATTGATTTTTGCCATTGAAAAACATGTTTTTCATATACCAGAAATGTTTGAAGCTACTGACTGAATGAAAGGAGCTGGCATCTCACTCTCTTTGAATCTTCTTTATCATGCTAGGATTAACAGGAAAAAGCAAAAAATTTCAGAATTGCACCTTGCAATGTGGAGATATTACTGTTTGTGCATTTACAATATTCATTGATTTTTGCCATTGAAAAACATCCAGAAATGTTTGAAGCTACTGACTGAATGAAAGGAGCTGGTATCTCACTCTCTTTGAATCTTCTTTATCATGCTAGGATTAGCAGGAAAAAGCAAAAAATTTCAGAATTGCACCTTGCAATGTGGAGCTATTACTGTTTGTGCATTTACAATATTCATTGATTTTTGCCATTGAAAAACATGTTTTTCATATACCAGAAATGTTTGAAGCTACTGACTGAATGAAATGAGCTGGCATCTCACTCTCTTTGAATCTTCTTTATCATGCTAGGATTAGCAGGAAAAAGCCAAAAATTTCTGAATTGCACCTTGCAATGTGGAGATATTACAGTTTGTGCATTTACAATATTCATTGATTTTTGCCATTGAAAAACGTCCAGAAATGTTTGAAGCTTCTGACTGAATGAAAGGAGCTGGCATCTCACTCTCTTTGAATCTTCTTTATCATGCTAGGATTAGCAGGAAAAATCAAAAAATTTCAGAATTGCACCTTGCAATGTGGAGATATTACTGTTTGTGCATTTACAATATTCATTGATTTTTGCCATTGAAAAACATGTTTTTCATATACCAGAAATGTTTGAAGCTACTGACTGAATGAAAGGAGCTGGCATCTCACTCTCTTTGAATCTTCTTTATCATGCTAGGATTAACAGGAAAAAGCAAAAAATTTCAGAATTGCACCTTGCAATGTGGAGATATTACTGTTTGTGCATTTACAATATTCATTGATTTTTGCCATTGAAAAACGTCCAGAAATGTTTGAAGCTCTGACTGAATGAAAGGAGCTGGCATCTCACTCTCTTTGAATCTTCTTTATCATGCTAGGATTAGCAGGAAAAAGCAAAAAATTTCAGAATTGCACCTTGCAATGTGGAGATATTACTGTTTGTGCATTTACAATATTCATTGATTTTTGCCATTGAAAAACATGTTTTTCATATACCAGAAATGTTTGAAGCTACTGACTGAATGAAAGGAGCTGGCATCTCACTCTCTTTGAATCTTCTTTATCATGCTATGATTAACAGGAAAAAGCAAAAAATTTCAGAATTGCACCTTGCAATGTGGAGATATTACTGTTTGTGCATTTACAATATTCATTGATTTTTGCCATTGAAAAACGTCCAGAAATGTTTGAAGCTACTGACTGAATGAAAGGAGCTGGCATCTCACTCTCTTTGAATCTTCTTTATCATGCTAGGATTAGCAGGAAAAAGCAAAAAATTTCAGAATTGCACCTTGCAATGTGGAGATATTACTGTTTGTGCATTTACAATATTCATTGATTTTTGCCATTGAAAAACATGTTTTTCATATACCAGAAATGTTTGAAGCTACTGACTGAATGAAAGGAGCTGGCATCTCACTCTCTTTGAATCTTCTTTATCATGCTAGGATTAGCAGGAAAAAGCCAAAAATTTCTGAAATGCACCTTGCAATGTGGAGATATTACTGTTTGTGCATTTACAATATTCATTGATTTTTGCCATTGAAAAACGTCCAGAAATGTTTGAAGCTACTGACTGAATGAAAGGAGCTGGCATCTCACTCTCTTTGAATCTTCTTTATCATGCTAGGATTAGCAGGAAAAAGCAAAAAATTTCAGAATTGCACCTTGCAATGTGGAGATATTACTGTTTGTGCATTTACAATATTCATTGATTTTTGCCATTGAAAAACATGTTTTTCATATACAGAAATGTTTGAAGCTACTGACTGAATGAAAGGAGCTGGCATCTCACTCTCTTTGAATCTTCTTTATCATGCTAGGATTAACAGGAAAAAGCAAAAAATTTCAGAATTGCACCTTGCAATGTGGAGATATTACTGTTTGTGCATTTACAATATTCATTGATTTTTGCCATTGAAAAACGTCCAGAAATGTTTGAAGCTACTGACTGAATGAAAGGAGCTGGCATCTCACTCTCTTTGAATCTTCTTTATCATGCTAGGATTAGCAGGAAAAAGCAAAAAATTTCAGAATTGCACCTTGCAATGTGGAGATATTACTGTTTGTGCATTTACAATATTCATTGATTTTTGCCATTGAAAAACATGTTTTTCATATACCAGAAATGTTTGAAGCTACTGACTGAATGAAAGGAGCTGGCATCTCACTCTCTTTGAATCTTCTTTATCATGCTATGATTAGCAGGAAAAAGCCAAATATTTCTGAATTGCACCTTGCAATGTGGAGATATTACTGTTTGTGCATTTACAATATTCATTGATTTTTGCCATTGAAAAATGTCCAGAAATGTTTGAAGCTACTGACTGAATGAAAGGAGCTGGCATCTCACTCTCTTTGAATCTTCTTTATCATGCTAGGATTAGCAGGAAAAAGCAAAAAATTTCAGAATTGCACCTTGCAATGTGGAGATATTACTGTTTGTGCATTTACAATATTCATTGATTTTTGCCATTGAAAAATATGTTTTTCATATACAGAAATGTTTGAAGCTACTGACTGAATGAAAGGAGCTGGCATCTCACTCTCTTTGAATCTTCTTTATCATGCTAGGATTAACAGGAAAAAGCAAAAAATTTCAGAATTGCACCTTGCAATGTGGAGATATTACTGTTTGTTCATTTACAATATTCATTGATTTTTGCCATTGAAAAACGTCCAGAAATGTTTGAAGCTACTGACTGAATGAAAGGAGCTGGCATCTCACTCTCTTTGAATCTTCTTTATCATGCTAGGATTAGCAGGAAAAAGCAAAAAATTTCAGAATTGCACCTTGCAATGTGGAGATATTACTGTTTGTGCATTTACAATATTCATTGATTTTTGCCATTGAAAAACATGTTTTTCATATACCAGAAATGTTTGAAGCTACTGACTGAATGAAAGGAGCTGGCATCTCACTCTCTTTGAATCTTCTTTATCATGCTAGGATTAACAGGAAAAAGCAAAAAATTTCAGAATTGCACCTTGCAATGTGGAGATATTACTGTTTGTGCATTTACAATATTCATTGATTTTTGCCATTGAAAAACGTCCAGAAATGTTTG
Source organism: Phyllobates terribilis (assembly GCF_046119375.1). Classification (NCBI taxonomy): domain Eukaryota; kingdom Metazoa; phylum Chordata; class Amphibia; order Anura; family Dendrobatidae; genus Phyllobates; species Phyllobates terribilis. The sequence goes on along the minus strand of NW_027365907.1, from coordinate 63,835 downwards.
AAGCTACTGACTGAATGAAAGGAGCTGGCATCTCACTCTCTTTGAATCTTCTTTATCATGCTAGGATTAGCAGGAAAAAGCAAAAAATTTCAGAATTGCACCTTGCAATGTGGAGATATTACTGTTTGTGCATTTACAATATTCATTGATTTTTGCCATTGAAAAACATGTTTTTCATATACCAGAAATGTTTGAAGCTACTGACTGAATGAAAGGAGCTGGCATCTCACTCTCTTTGAATCTTCTTTATCATGCTAGGATTAGCAGGAAAAAGCCAAAAATTTCTGAATTGCACCTTGCAATGTGGAGATATTACTGTTTGTGCATTTACAATATTCATTGATTTTTGCCATTGAAAAACATGTTTTTCATATACCAGAAATGTTTGAAGCTACTGACTGAATGAAAGGAGCTGGCATCTCACTCTCTTTGAATCTTCTTTATCATGCTAGGATTAGCAGGAAAAAGCAAAAAATTTCAGAATTGCACCTTGCAATGTGGAGATATTACTGTTTGTGCATTTACAATATTCATTGATTTTTGCCATTGAAAAACGTCCAGAAATGTTTGAAGCTACTGACTGAATGAAAGGAGCTGGCATCTCACTCTCTTTGAATCTTCTTTATCATGCTAGGATTAGCAGGAAAAAGCAAAAAATTTCAGAATTGCACCTTGCAATGTGGAGATATTACTGTTTGTGCATTTACAATATTCATTGATTTTTGCCATTGAAAAACATGTTTTTCATATACCAGAAATGTTTGAAGCTACTGACTGAATGAAAGGAGCTAGCATCTCACTCTCTTTGAATCTTCTTTATCCTGCTAGGATTAACAGGAAAAAGCAAAAAATTTCAGAATTGCACCTTGCAATGTGGAGATATTACTGTTTGTGCATTTACAATATTCATTGATTTTTGCCTTTGAAAAACGTCCAGAAATGTTTGAAGCTACTGACTGAATGAAAGGAGCTGGCATCTCACTCTCTTTGAATCTTCTTTATCATGCTAGGATTAGCAGGAAAAAGCAAAAAATTTCAGAATTGCACCTTGCAATGTGGAGATATTACTGTTTGTGCATTTACAATATTCATTGATTTTTGCCATTGAAAAACATGTTTTTCATATACCAGAAATGTTTGAAGCTACTGACTGAATGAAAGGAGCTGGCATCTCACTCTCTTTGAATCTTCTTTATCATGCTAGGATTAACAGGAAAAAGCAAAAAATTTCAGAATTGCACCTTGCAATGTGGAGATATTACTGTTTGTGCATTTACAATATTCATTGATTTTTGCCATTGAAAAACGTCCAGAAATGTTTGAAGCTACTGACTGAATGAAAGGAGCTGGCATCTCACTCTCTTTGAATCTTCTTTATCATGCTAGGATTAGCAGGAAAAAGCAAAAAATTTCAGAATTGCACCTTGCAATGTGGAGATATTACTGTTTGTGCATTTACAATATTCATTGATTTTTGCCATTGAAAAACATGTTTTTCATATACCAGAAATGTTTGAAGCTACTGACTGAATGAAAGGAGCTGGCATCTCACTCTCTTTGAATCTTCTTTATCATGCTAGGATTAGCAGGAAAAAGCCAAAAATTTCTGAATTGCACCTTGCAATGTGGAGATATTACTGTTTGTGCATTTACAATATTCATTGATTTTTGCCATTGAAAAACATGTTTTTCATATACCAGAAATGTTTGAAGCTACTGACTGAATGAAAGGAGCTGGCATCTCACTCTCTTTGAATCTTCTTTATCATGCTAGGATTAACAGGAAAAAGCAAAAAATTTCAGAATTGCACCTTGCAATGTGGAGATATTACTGTTTGTGCATTTACAATATTCATTGATTTTTGCCATTGAAAAACGTCCAGAAATGTTTGAAGCTACTGACTGAATGAAAGGAGCTGGCATCTCACTCTCTTTGAATCTTCATCATGCTAGGATTAGCAGGAAAAAGCAAAAAATTTCAGAATTGCACCTTGCAATGTGGAGATATTACTGTTTGTGCATTTACAATATTCATTGATTTTTGCCATTGAAAAACATGTTTTTCATATACCAGAAATGTTTGAAGCTACTGACTGAATGAAAGGAGCTGGCATCTCACTCTCTTTGAATCTTCTTTATCATGCTAGGATTAACAGGAAAAAGCAAAAAATTTCAGAATTGCACCTTGCAATTTGGAGATATTACTGTTTGTGCATTTACAATATTCATTAATTTTTGCCATTGAAAAACGTCCAGAAATGTTTGAAGCTACTGACTGAATGAAAGGAGCTGGCATCTCACTCTCTTTGAATCTTCTTTATCATGCTAGGATTAGCAGGAAAAAGCAAAAAATTTCAGAATTGCACCTTGCAATGTGGAGATATTACTGTTTGTGCATTTACAATATTCATTGATTTTTGCCATTGAAAAACATGTTTTTCATATACCAGAAATGTTTGAAGCTACTGACGGAATGAAAGGAGCTGGCATCTCACTCTCTTTGAATCTTCTTTATCATGCTATGATTAGCAGGAAAAAGCCAAATATTTCTGAATTGCACCTTGCAATGTGGAGATATTACTGTTTGTGCATTTACAATATTCATTGATTTTTGCCATTGAAAAACGTCCAGAAATGTTTGAAGCTACTGACTGAATGAAAGGAGCTGGCATCTCACTCTCTTTGAATCTTCTTTATCATGCTAGGATTAGCAGGAAAAAGCAAAAAATTTCAGAATTGCACCTTGCAATGTGGAGATATTACTGTTTGTGCATTTACAATATTCATTGATTTTTGCCATTGAAAAATATGTTTTTCATATACAGAAATGTTTGAAGCTACTGACTGAATGAAAGGAGCTGGCATCTCACTCTCTTTGAATCTTCTTTATCATGCTAGGATTAACAGGAAAAAGCAAAAAATTTCAGAATTGCACCTTGCAATGTGGAGATATTACTGTTTGTTCATTTACAATATTCATTGATTTTTGCCATTGAAAAACGTCCAGAAATGTTTGAAGCTACTGACTGAATGAAAGGAGCTGGCATCTCACTCTCTTTGAATCTTCTTTATCATGCTAGGATTAGCAGGAAAAAGCAAAAAATTTCAGAATTGCACCTTGCAATGTGGAGATATTACTGTTTGTGCATTTACAATATTCATTGATTTTTGCCATTGAAAAACATGTTTTTCATATACCAGAAATGTTTGAAGCTACTGACTGAATGAAAGGAGCTGGCATCTCACTCTCTTTGAATCTTCTTTATCATGCTAGGATTAACAGGAAAAAGCAAAAAATTTCAGAATTGCACCTTGCAATGTGGAGATATTACTGTTTGTGCATTTACAATATTCATTGATTTTTGCCATTGAAAAACGTCCAGAAATGTTTGAAGCTACTGACTGAATGAAAGGAGCTGGCATCTCACTCTCTTTGAATCTTCTTTATCATGCTAGGATTAGCAGGAAAAAGCAAAAAATTTCAGAATTGCACCTTGGAATGTGGAGATATTACTGTTTGTGCATTTACAATATTCATTGATTTTTGCCATTGAAAAACATGTTTTTCATATACCAGAAATGTTTGCAGCTACTGACTGAATGAAAGGAGCTGGCATCTCACTCTCTTTGAATCTTCTTTATCATGCTAGGATTAGCAGGAAAAAGCCAAAAATTTCTGAATTGCACCTTGCAATGTGGAGATATTACTGTTTGTGCATTTACAATATTCATTGATTTTTGCCATTGAAAAACGTCCAGAAATGTTTGAAGCTACTGACTGAATGAAAGGAGCTGGCATCTCACTCTCTTTGAATCTTCTTTATCATGCTAGGATTAGCAGGAAAAAGCAAAAAATTTCAAAATTGCACCTTGCAATGTGGAGATATTACTGTTTGTGCATTTACAATATTCATTGATTTTTGCCATTGAAAAACATGTTTTTCATATACCAGAAATGTTTGAAGCTACTGACTGAATGAAAGGAGCTAGCATCTCACTCTCTTTGAATCTTCTTTATCATGCTAGGATTAACAGGAAAAAGCAAAAAATTTCAGAATTGCACCTTGCAATGTGGAGATATTACTGTTTGTGCATTTACAATATTCATTGATTTTTGCCTTTGAAAAACGTCCAGAAATGTTTGAAGCTACTGACTGAATGAAAGGAGCTGGCATCTCACTCTCTTTGAATCTTCTTTATCATGCTAGGATTAGCAGGAAAAAGCAAAAAATTTCAGAATTGCACCTTGCAATGTGGAGATATTACTGTTTGTGCATTTACAATATTCATTGATTTTTGCCATTGAAAAACATGTTTTTCATATACCAGAAATGTTTGAAGCTACTGACTGAATGAAAGGAGCTGGCATCTCACTCTCTTTGAATCTTCTTTATCATGCTAGGATTAACAGGAAAAAGCAAAAAATTTCAGAATTGCACCTTGCAATGTGGAGATATTACTGTTTGTGCATTTACAATATTCATTGATTTTTGCCATTGAAAAACGTCCAGAAATGTTTGAAGCTACTGACTGAATGAAAGGAGCTGGCATCTCACTCTCTTTGAATCTTCTTTATCATGCTAGGATTAGCAGGAAAAAGCAAAAAATTTCAGAATTGCACCTTGCAATGTGGAGATATTACTGTTTGTGCATTTACAATATTGATTGATTTTTGCCATTGAAAAACATGTTTTTCATATACCAGAAATGTTTGAAGCTACTGACTGAATGAAAGGAGCTGGCATCTCACTCTCTTTGAATCTTCTTTATCATGCTAGGATTAGCAGGAAAAAGCCAAAAATTTCTGAATTGCACCTTGCAATGTGGAGATATTACTGTTTGTGCATTTACAATATTCATTGATTTTTGCCATTGAAAAACATGTTTTTCATATACCAGAAATGTTTGAAGCTACTGACTGAATGAAAGGAGCTGGCATCTCACTCTCTTTGAATCTTCTTTATCATGCTAGGATTAACAGGAAAAAGCAAAAAATTTCAGAATTGCACCTTGCAATGTGGAGATATTACTGTTTGTGCATTTACAATATTCATTGATTTTTGCCATTGAAAAACGTCCAGAAATGTTTGAAGCTACTGACTGAATGAAAGGAGCTGGCATCTCACTCTCTTTGAATCTTCATCATGCTAGGATTAGCAGGAAAAAGCAAAAAATTTCAGAATTGCACCTTGCAATGTGGAGATATTACTGTTTGTGCATTTACAATATTCATTGATTTTTGCCATTGAAAAACATGTTTTTCATATACCAGAAATGTTTGAAGCTACTGACTGAATGAAAGGAGCTGGCATCTCACTCTCTTTGAATCTTCTTTATCATGCTAGGATTAGCAGTAAAAAGCCAAAAATTTCTGAATTGCACCTTGCAATGTGGAGATATTACTGTTTGTGCATTTACAATATTCATTGATTTTTGCCATTGAAAAACGTCCAGAAATGTTTGAAGCTACTGACTGAATGAAAGGAGCTGGCATCTCACTCTCTTTGAATCTTCTTTATCATGCTAAGATTAGCAGGAAAAAGCAAAAAATTTCAGAATTGCACCTTGCAATGTGGAGATATTACTGTTTGTGCATTTACAATATTCATTGATTTTTGCCATTGAAAAACATGTTTTTCATATACCAGAAATGTTTGAAGCTACTGACTGAATGAAAGGAGCTGGCATCTCACTCTCTTTGAATCTTCTTTATCATGCTAGGATTAGCAGGAAAAAGCAAAAAATTTCAGAATTGCACCTTGCAATGTGGAGATATTACTGTTTGTGCATTTACAATATTCATTGATTTTTGCCATTGAAAAACGTCCAGAAATGTTTGAAGCTACTGACTGAATGAAAGGAGCTGGCATCTCACTCTCTTTGAATCTTCTTTATCATGCTAGGATTAGCAGGAAAAAGCAAAAAATTTCAGAATTGCACCTTGCAATGTGGAGATATTACTGTTTGTGCATTTACAATATTCATTGATTTTTGCCATTGAAAAACATGTTTTTCATATACCAGAAATGTTTGAAGCTACTGACTGAATGAAAGAAGCTAGCATCTCACTCTCTTTGAATCTTCTTTATCATGCTAGGATTAACAGGAAAAAGCAAAAAATTTCAGAATTGCACCTTGCAATGTGGAGATATTACTGTTTGTGCATTTACAATATTCATTGATTTTTGCCTTTGAAAAACGTCCAGAAATGTTTGAAGCTACTGACTGAATGAAAGAAGCTGGCATCTCACTCTCTTTGAATCTTCTTTATCATGCTAGGATTAGCAGGAAAAAGCAAAAAATTTCAGAATTGCACCTTGCAATGTGGAGATATTACTGTTTGTGCATTTACAATATTCATTGATTTTTGCCATTGAAAAACATGTTTTTCATATACCAGAAATGTTTGAAGCTACTGACTGAATGAAAGGAGCTGGCATCTCACTCTCTTTGAATCTTCTTTATCATGCTAGGATTAACAGGAAAAAGCAAAAAATTTCAGAATTGCACCTTGCAATGTGGAGATATTACTGTTTGTGCATTTACAATATTCATTGATTTTTGCCATTGAAAAACGTCCAGAAATGTTTGAAGCTACTGACTGAATGAAAGGAGCTGGCATCTCACTCTCTTTGAATCTTCTTTATCATGCTAGGATTAGCAGGAAAAAGCAAAAAATTTCAGAATTGCACCTTGCAATGTGGAGATATTACTGTTTGTGCATTTACAATATTGATTGATTTTTGCCATTGAAAAACATGTTTTTCATATACCAGAAATGTTTGAAGCTACTGACTGAATGAAAGGAGCTGGCATCTCACTCTCTTTGAATCTTCTTTATCATGCTAGGATTAGCAGGAAAAAGCCAAAAATTTCTGAATTGCACCTTGCAATGTGGAGATATTACTGTTTGTGCATTTACAATATTCATTGATTTTTGCCATTGAAAAACATGTTTTTCATATACCAGAAATGTTTGAAGCTACTGACTGAATGAAAGGAGCTGGCATCTCACTCTCTTTGAATCTTCTTTATCATGCTAGGATTAACAGGAAAAAGCAAAAAATTTCAGAATTGCACCTTGCAATGTGGAGATATTACTGTTTGTGCATTTACAATATTCATTGATTTTTGCCATTGAAAAACGTCCAGAAATGTTTGAAGCTACTGACTGAATGAAAGGAGCTGGCATCTCACTCTCTTTGAATCTTCATCATGCTAGGATTAGCAGGAAAAAGCAAAAAATTTCAGAATTGCACCTTGCAATGTGGAGATATTACTGTTTGTGCATTTACAATATTCATTGATTTTTGCCATTGAAAAACATGTTTTTCATATACCAGAAATGTTTGAAGCTACTGACTGAATGAAAGGAGCTGGCATCTCACTCTCTTTGAATCTTCTTTATCATGCTAGGATTAACAGGAAAAAGCAAAAAATTTCAGAATTGCACCTTGCAATGTGGAGATATTACTGTTTGTGCATTTACAATATTCATTAATTTTTGCCATTGAAAAACGTCCAGAAATGTTTGAAGCTACTGACTGAATGAAAGGAGCTGGCATCTCACTCTCTTTGAATCTTCTTTATCATGCTAGGATTAGCAGGAAAAAGCAAAAAATTTCAGAATTGCACCTTGCAATGTGGAGATATTACTGTTTGTGCATTTACAATATTCATTGATTTTTGCCATTGAAAAACATGTTTTTCATATACCAGAAATGTTTGAAGCTACTGACGGAATGAAAGGAGCTGGCATCTCACTCTCTTTGAATCTTCTTTATCATGCTAGGATTAGCAGGAAAAAGCAAAAAATTTCAGAATTGCGCCTTGCAATGTGGAGATATTACTGTTTATGCATTTACAATATTCATTGTTTTTTGCCATTGAAAAACGTCCAGAAATGTTTGAAGCTACTGACTGAATGAAAGGAGCTGGCATCTCACTCTCTTTGAATCTTCTTTATCATGCTAGGATTAACAGGAAAAAGCAAAAAATTTCAGAATTGCACCTTGCAATGTGGAGATATTACTGTTTGTGCATTTACAATATTCATTGATTTTTGCCATTGAAAAACGTCCAGAAATGTTTGAAGCTACTGACTGAATGAAAGGAGCTGGCATCTCACTCTCTTTGAATCTTCTTTATCATGCTAGGATTAGCAGGAAAAAGCAAAAAATTTCAGAATTGCACCTTGCAATGTGGAGATATTACTGTTTGTGCATTTACAATATTCATTGATTTTTGCCATTGAAAAACATGTTTTTCATATACCAGAAATGTTTGAAGCTACTGACTGAATGAAAGGAGCTGGCATCTCACTCTCTTTGAATCTTCTTTATCATGCTAGGATTAACAGGAAAAAGCAAAAAATTTCAGAATTGCACCTTGCAATGTGGAGATATTACTGTTTGTGCATTTACAATATTCATTGATTTTTGCCATTGAAAAACGTCCAGAAATGTTTGAAGCTACTGACTGAATGAAAGGAGCTGGCATCTCATTCTCTTTGAATCTTCTTTATCATGCTAGGATTAGCAGGAAAAAGCAAAAAATTTCAGAATTGCACCTTGCAATGTGGAGATATTACTGTTTGTGCATTTACAATATTCATTGATTTTTGCCATTGAAAAACATGTTTTTCATATACCAGAAATGTTTGAAGCTACTGACTGAATGAAAGGAGCTGGCATCTCACTCTCTTTGAATCTTCTTTATCATGCTAGGATTAGCAGGAAAAAGCCCAAAATTTCTGAATTGCACCTTGCAATGTGGAGATATTACTGTTTGTGCATTTACAATATTCATTGATTTTTGCCATTGAAAAACGTCCAGAAATGTTTGAAGCTACTGACTGAATGAAAGGAGCTGGCATCTCACTCTCTTTGAATCTTCTTTATCATGCTAGGATTAGCAGGAAAAAGCAAAAAATTTCAGAATTGCACCTTGCAATGTGGAGATATTACTGTTTGTGCATTTACAATATTCATTGATTTTTGCCATTGAAAAACATGTTTTTCATATACCAGAAATGTTTGAAGCTACTGACTGAATGAAAGGAGCTGGCATCTCACTCTCTTTGAATCTTCTTTATCATGCTAGGATTAGCAGGAAAAAGCAAAAAATTTCAGAATTGCACCTTGCAATGTGGAGATATTACTGTTTGTGCATTTACAATATTCATTGATTTTTGCCATTGAAAAACATGTTTTTCATATACCAGAAATGTTTGAAGCTACTGACGGAATGAAAGGAGCTGGCATCTCACTCTCTTTGAATCTTCTTTATCATGCTAGGATTAGCAGGAAAAAGCAAAAAATTTCAGAATTGCACCTTGCAATGTGGAGATATTACTGTTTGTGCATTTACAATATTCATTGATTTTTGCCATTGAAAAACATCATGTTATTCATATACCAGAAATGTTTGAAGCTACTGACTGAATGAAAGGAGCTGGCATCTCACTCTCTTTGAATCTTCTTTATCATGCTAGGATTAGCAGGAAAAAGCAAAAAATTTCAGAATTGCACCTTGCAATGTGGAGATATTTCTGTTTGTGCATTTACAATATTCATTGATTTTTGCCATTGAAAAACATGTTTTTCATATACCAGAAATGTTTGAAGCTACTGACTGAATGAAAGGAGCTGGCATCTCACTCTCTTTGAATCTTCTTTATCATGCTAGGATTAGCAGGAAAAAGCAAAAAATTTCAGAATTGCACCTTGCAATGTGGAGATATTACTGTTTGTGCATTTACAATATTCATTGATTTTTGCCATTGAAAAACATGTTTTTCATATACCAGAAATGTTTGAAGCTACTGACTGAATGAAAGGAGCTGGCATCTCACTCTCTTTGAATCTTCTTTATCATGCTAGGATTAGCAGGAAAAAGCCAAAAATTTCTGAATTGCACCTTGCAATGTGGAGATATTACTGTTTGTGCATTTACAATATTCATTGATTTTTGCCATTGAAAAACGTCCAGAAATGTTTGAATCTACTGACTGAATGAAAGGAGCTGGCATCTCACTCTCTTTGAATCTTCTTTATCATGCTAGGATTAGCAGGAAAAAGCAAAAAATTTCAGAATTGCACCTTGCAATGTGGAGATATTACTGTTTGTGCATTTACAATATTCATTGATTTTTGCCATTGAAAAACGTCCAGAAATGTTTGAAGCTACTGACTGAATGAAAGGAGCTGGCATCTCACTCTCTTTGAATCTTCTTTATCATGCTAGGATTAGCAGGAAAAAGCAAAAAATTTCAGAATTGCACCTTGCAATGTGGAGATATTACTGTTTGTGCATTTACAATATTCATTGATTTTTGCCATTGAAAAACATCATGTTATTCATATACCAGAAATGTTTGAAGCTACTGACTGTATGAAAGGAGCTGGCATCTCACTCTCTTTGAATCTTCTTTATCATGCTAGGATTAGCAGGAAAAAGCAAAAAATTTCAGAATTGCACCTTGCAATGTGGAGATATTACTGTTTGTGCATTTACAATATTCATTGATTTTTGCCATTGAAAAACATGTTTTTCATATACCAGAAATGTTTGAAGCTACTGACTGAATGAAAGGAGCTGGCATCTCACTCTCTTTGAATCTTCTTTATCATGCTAGGATTAGCAGGAAAAAGCAAAAAATTTCAGAATTGCACCTTGCAATGTGGAGATATTACTGTTTGTGCATTTACAATATTCATTGATTTTTGCCATTGAAAAACATGTTTTTCATATACCAGAAATGTTTGAAGCTACTGACTGAATGAAAGGAGCTGGCATCTCACTCTCTTTGAATCTTCTTTATCATGCTAGGATTAACAGGAAAAAGCAAAAAATTTCAGAATTGCACCTTGCAATGTGGAGATATTACTGTTTGTGCATTTACAATATTCATTGATTTTTGCCATTGAAAAACATCCAGAAATGTTTGAAGCTATTGACTGAATGAAAGGAGCTGGCATCTCACTCTCTTTGAATCTTCTTTATCATGCTAGGATTAGCAGGAAAAAGCAAAAAATTTCAGAATTGCACCTTGCAATGTGGAGATATTACTGTTTGTGCATTTACAATATTCATTGATTTTTGCCATTGAAAAACATGTTTTTCATATACTAGAAATGTTTGAAGCTACTGACTGAATGAAAGGAGCTGGCATCTCACTCTCTTTGAATCTTCTTTATCATGCTAGGATTAGCAGGAAAAAGCACAAAATTTCAGAATTGCACCTTGCAATGTGGAGATATTACTGTTTGTGCATTTACAATATTCATTGATTTTTGCCATTGAAAAACATCATGTTATTCATATACCAGAAATGTTTGAAGCTACTGACTGAATGAAAGGAGCTGGCATCTCACTCTCTTTGAATCTTCTTTATCATGCTAGGATTAGCAGGAAAAAGCAAAAAATTTCAGAATTGCACCTTGCAATGTGGAGATATTACTGTTTGTGCATTTACAATATTCATTGATTTTTGCCATTGAAAAACATCATGTTATTCATATACCAGAAATGTTTGAAGCTACTGACTGAATGAAAGGAGCTGGCATCTCACTCTCTTTGAATCTTCTTTATCATGCTAGGATTAGCAGGAAAAAGCAAAAAATTTCAGAATTGCACCTTGCAATGTGGAGATATTACTGTTTGTGCATTTACAATATTCATTGATTTTTGCCATTGAAAAACATGTTTTTCATATACTAGAAATGTTTGAAGCTACTGACTGAATGAAAGGAGCTGGCATCTCACTCTCTTTGAATCTTCTTTATCATGCTAGGATTAGCAGGAAAAAGCAAAAAATTTCAGAATTGCACCTTGCAATGTGGAGATATTACTGTTTGTGCATTTACAATATTCATTGATTTTTGCCATTGAAAAACATGTTTTTCATATACCAGAAATGTTTGAAGCTACTGACTGAATGAAAGGAGCTGGCATCTCACTCTCTTTGAATCTTCTTTATCATGCTAGGATTAACAGGAAAAAGCAAAAAATTTCAGAATTGCACCTTGCAATGTGGAGATATTACTGTTTGTGCATTTACAATATTCATTGATTTTTGCCATTGAAAAACGTCCAGAAATGTTTGAAGCTACTGACTGAATGAAAGGAGCTGGCATCTCACTCTCTTTGAATCTTCTTTATCATGCTAGGATTAGCAGGAAAAAGCAAAAAATTTCAGAATTGCACCTTGCAATGTGGAGATATTACTGTTTGTGCATTTACAATATTCATTGATTTTTGCCATTGAAAAACATGTTTTTCATAAACCAGAAATGTTTGAAGCTACTGACTGAATGAAAGGAGCTGGCATCTCACTCTCTTTGAATCTTCTTTATCATGCTAGGATTAGCAGGAAAAAGCAAAAAATTTCAGAATTGCACCTTGCAATGTGGAGATATTACTGTTTGTGCATTTACAATATTCATTGATTTTTGCCATTGAAAAACATCATGTTATTCATATACCAGAAATGTTTGAAACTACTGACTGAATGAAAGGAGCTGGCATCTCACTCTCTTTGAATCTTCTTTATCATGCTAGGATTAGCAGGAAAAAGCAAAAAATTTCAGAATTGCACCTTGCAATGTGGAGATATTACTGTTTGTGCATTTACAATATTCATTGATTTTTGCCATTGAAAAACATGTTTTTCATATACCAGAAATGTTTGAAGCTACTGACTGAATGAAAGGAGCTGGCATCTCACTCTCTTTGAATCTTCTTTATCATGCTAGGATTAGCAGGAAAAAGCCAAAAATTTCTGAATTGCACCTTGCAATGGGGAGATATTACTGTTTGTGCATTTACAATATTCATTGATTTTTGCCATTGAAAAACGTCCAGAAATGTTTGAAGCTACTGACTGAATGAAAGGAGCTGGCATCTCACTCTCTTTGAATCTTCTTTATCATGCTAGGATTAGCAGGAAAAAGCAAAAAATTTCAGAATTGCACCTTGCAATGTGGAGATATTACTGTTTGTGCATTTACAATATTCATTGATTTTTGCCATTGAAAAACATGTTTTTCATATACTAGAAATGTTTGAAGCTACTGACTGAATGAAAGGAGCTGGCATCTCACTCTCTTTGAATCTTCTTTATCATGCTAGGATTAGCAGGAAAAAGCAAAAAATTTCAGAATTGCACCTTGCAATGTGGAGATATTACTGTTTGTGCATTTACATTATTCATTGATTTTTGCCATTGAAAAACATGTTTTTCATATACCAGAAATGTTTGAAGCTACTGACTGAATGAAAGGAGCTGGCATCTCACTCTCTTTGAATCTTCTTTATCATGCTAGGATTAACAGGAAAAAGCAAAAAATTTCAGAATTGCATCTTGCAATGTGGAGATATTACTGTTTGTGCATTTACAATATTCATTGATTTTTGCCATTGAAAAACGTCCAGAAATGTTTGAAGCTACTGACTGAATGAAAGGAGCTGGCATCTCACTCTCTTTGAATCTTCTTTATCATGCTAGGATTAGCAGGAAAAAGCAAAAAATTTCAGAATTGCACCTTGCAATGTGGAGATATTACTGTTTGTGCATTTACAATATTCATTGATTTTTGCCATTGAAAAACATGTTTTTCATATACCAGAAATGTTTGAAGCTACTGACTGAATGAAAGGAGCTGGCATCTCACTCTCTTTGAATCTTCTTTATCATGCTAGGATTAGCAGGAAAAAGCCAAAAATTTCTGAATTGCACCTTGCAATGGGGAGATATTACTGTTTGTGCATTCACAATATTCATTGATTTTTGCCATTGAAAAACGTCCAGAAATGTTTGAAGCTACTGACTGAATGAAAGGAGCTGGCATCTCACTCTCTTTGAATCTTCTTTATCATGCTAGGATTAGCAGGAAAAAGCAAAAAATTTCAGAATTGCACCTTGCAATGTGGAGATATTACTGTTTGTGCATTTACAATATTCATTGATTTTTGCCATTGAAAAACATGTTTTTCATATACTAGAAATGTTTGAAGCTACTGACTGAATGAAAGGAGCTGGCATCTCACTCTCTTTGAATCTTCTTTATCATGCTAGGATTAGCAGGAAAAAGCAAAAAATTTCAGAATTGCACCTTGCAATGTGGAGATATTACTGTTTGTGCATTTACATTATTCATTGATTTTTGCCATTGAAAAACATGTTTTTCATATACCAGAAATGTTTGAAGCTACTGACTGAATGAAAGGAGCTGGCATCTCACTCTCTTTGAATCTTCTTTATCATGCTAGGATTAACAGGAAAAAGCAAAAAATTTCAGAATTGCATCTTGCAATGTGGAGATATTACTGTTTGTGCATTTACAATATTCATTGATTTTTGCCATTGAAAAACGTCCAGAAATGTTTGAAGCTACTGACTGAATGAAAGGAGCTGGCATCTCACTCTCTTTGAATCTTCTTTATCATGCTAGGATTAGCAGGAAAAAGCAAAAAATTTCAGAATTGCACCTTGCAATGTGGAGATATTACTGTTTGTGCATTTACAATATTCATTGATTTTTGCCATTGAAAAACATGTTTTTCATATACCAGAAATGTTTGAAGCTACTGACTGAATGAAAGGAGCTGGCATCTCACTCTCTTTGAATCTTCTTTATCATGCTAGGATTAGCAGGAAAAAGCAAAAAATTTCAGAATTGCACCTTGCAATGTGGAGATATTACTGTTTGTGCATTTACAATATTCATTGATTTTTGCCATTGAAAAACATCATGTTATTCATATACCAGAAATGTTTGAAGCTACTGACTGAATGAAAGGAGCTGGCATCTCACTCTCTTTGAATCTTCTTTATCATGCTAGGATTAGCAGGAAAAAGCAAAAAATTTCAGAATTGCACCTTGCAATGTGGAGATATTACTGTTTGTGCATTTACAATATTCATTGATTTTTGCCATTGAAAAACATGTTTTTCATATACCAGAAATGTTTGAAGCTACTGACTGAATGAAAGGAGCTGGCATCTCACTCTCTTTGAATCTTCTTTATCATGCTAGGATTAGCAGGAAAAAGCAAAAAATTTCAGAATTGCACCTTGCAATGTGGAGATATTACTGTTTGTGCATTTACAATATTCATTGATTTTTGCCATTGAAAAACATGTTTTTCATATACCAGAAATGTTTGAAGCTACTGACTGAATGAAAGGAGCTGGCATCTCACTCTCTTTGAATCTTCTTTATCATGCTAGGATTAGCAGGAAAAAGCCAAAAATTTCTGAATTGCACCTTGCAATGTGGAGATATTACTGTTTGTGCATTTACAATATTCATTGATTTTTGCCATTGAAAAACGTCCAGAAATGTTTGAAGCTACTGACTGAATGAAAGGAGCTGGCATCTCACTCTCTTTGAATCTTCTTTATCATGCTAGGATTAGCAGGAAAAAGCAAAAAATTTCAGAATTGCACCTTGCAATGTGGAGATATTACTGTTTGTGCATTTACAATATTCATTGATTTTTGCCATTGAAAAACATGTTTTTCATATACCAGAAATGTTTGAAGCTACTGACTGAATGAAAGGAGCTGGCATCTCACTCTCTTTGAATCTTCTTTATCATGCTAGGATTAACAGGAAAAAGCAAAAAATTTCAGAATTGCACCTTGCAATGTGGAGATATTACTGTTTGTGCATTTACAATATTCATTGATTTTTGCCATTGAAAAACGTCCAGAAATGTTTGAAGCTACTGACTGAATGAAAGGAGCTGGCATCTCACTCTCTTTGAATCTTCTTTATCATGCTAGGATTAGCAGGAAAAAGCAAAAAATTTCAGAATTGCACCTTGCAATGTGGAGATATTACTGTTTGTGCATTTACAATATTCATTGATTTTTGCCATTGAAAAACATGTTTTTCATATACCAGAAATGTTTGAAGCTACTGACTGAATGAAAGGAGCTGGTATCTCACTCTCTTTGAATCTTCTTTATCATGCTAGGATTAACAGGAAAAAGCAAAAAATTTCAGAATTGCACCTTGCAATGTGGAGATATTACTGTTTGTGCATTTACAATATTCATTAATTTTTGCCATTGAAAAACGTCCAGAAATGTTTGAAGCTACTGACTGAATGAAAGGAGCTGGCATCTCACTCTCTTTAAATCTTCTTTATCATGCTAGGATTAGCAGGAAAAAGCAAAAAATTTCAGAATTGCACCTTGCAATGTGGAGATATTACTGTTTGTGCATTTACAATATTCATTGATTTTTGCCATTGAAAAACATCATGTTATTCATATACCAGAAATGTTTGAAGCTACTGACTGTATGAAAGGAGCTGGCATCTCACTCTCTTTGAATCTTCTTTATCATGCTAGAATTAGCAGGAAAAAGCAAAAAATTTCAGAATTGCACCTTGCAATGTGGAGATATTACTGTTTGTGCATTTACAATATTCATTGATTTTTGCCATTGAAAAACATGTTTTTCATATACCAGAAATGTTTGAAGCTACTGACTGAATGAAAGGAGCTGGCATCTCACTCTCTTTGAATCTTCTTTATCATGCTAGGATTAGCAGGAAAAAGCAAAAAATTTCAGAATTGCACCTTGCAATGTGGAGATATTACTGTTTGTGCATTTACAATATTCATTGATTTTTGCCATTGAAAAACGTCCAGAAATGTTTGAAGCTACTGACTGAATGAAAGGAGCTGGCATCTCACTCTCTTTGAATCTTCTTTATCATGCTAGGATTAGCAGGAAAAAGCAAAAAATTTCAGAATTGCACCTTGCAATGTGGAGATATTACTGTTTGTGCATTTACAATATTCATTGATTTTTGCCATTGAAAAACGTCCAGAAATGTTTGAAGCTACTGACTGAATGAAAGGAGCTGGCATCTCACTCTCTTTGAATCTTCTTTATCATGCTAGGATTAGCAGGAAAAAGCAAAAAATTTCAGAATTGCACCTTGCAATGTGGAGATATTACTGTTTGTGCATTTACAATATTCATTGATTTTTGCCATTGAAAAACATGTTTTTCATATACCAGAAATGTTTGAAGCTACTGACTGAATGAAAGGAGCTGGCATCTCACTCTCTTTGAATCTTCTTTATCATGCTAGGATTAACAGGAAAAAGCAAAAAATTTCAGAATTGCACCTTGCAATGTGGAGATATTACTGTTTGTGCATTTACAATATTCATTGATTTTTGCCATTGAAAAACGTCCAGAAATGTTTGAAGCTACTGACTGAATGAAAGGAGCTGGCATCTCACTCTCTTTGAATCTTCTTTATCATGCTAGGATTAGCAGGAAAAAGCAAAAAATTTCAGAATTGCACCTTGCAATGTGGAGATATTACTGTTTGTGCATTTACAATATTCATTGATTTTTGCCATTGAAAAACATGTTTTTCATATACCAGAAATGTTTGAAGCTACTGACTGAATGAAAGGAGCTGGCATCTCACTCTCTTTGAATCTTCTTTATCATGCTAGGATTAGCAGGAAGAAGCAAAAAATTTCAGAATTGCACCTTGCAATGTGGAGATATTACTGTTTGTGCATTTACAATATTCATTGATTTTTGCCATTGAAAAACATGTTTTTCATATACCAGAAATGTTTGAAGCTACTGACTGAATGAAAGGAGCTGGCATCTCACTCTCTTTGAATCTTCTTTATCATGCTAGGATTAACAGGAAAAAGCAAAAAATTTCAGAATTGCACCTTGCAATGTGGAGATATTACTGTTTGTGCATTTACAATATTCATTGATTTTTGCCATTGAAAAACGTCCAGAAATGTTTGAAGCTACTGACTGAATGAAAGGAGCTGGCATCTCACTCTCTTTGAATCTTCTTTATCATGCTAGGATTAGCAGGAAAAAGCAAAAAATTTCAGAATTGCACCTTGCAATGTGGAGATATTACTGTTTGTGCATTTACAATATTCATTGATTTTTGCCATTGAAAAACATGTTTTTCATATACCAGAAATGTTTGAAGCTACTGACTGAATGAAAGGAGCTGGCATCTCACTCTCTTTGAATCTTCTTTATCATGCTAGGATTAACAGGAAAAAGCAAAAAATTTCAGAATTGCACCTTGCAATGTGGAGATATTACTGTTTGTGCATTTACAATATTCATTGATTTTTGCCATTGAAAAACGTCCAGAAATGTTTGAAGCTACTGACTGAATGAAAGGAGCTGGCATCTCACTCTCTTTGAATCTTCTTTATCATGCTAGGATTAGCAGGAAAAAGCAAAAAATTTCAGAATTGCACCTTGCAATGTGGAGATATTACTGTTTGTGCATTTACAATATTCATTGATTTTTGCCATTGAAAAACATGTTTTTCATATACCAGAAATGTTTGAAGCTACTGACTGAATGAAAGGAGCTGGTATCTCACTCTCTTTGAATCTTCTTTATCATGCTAGGATTAACAGGAAAAAGCAAAAAATTTCAGAATTGCACCTTGCAATGTGGAGATATTACTGTTTGTGCATTTACAATATTCATTAATTTTTGCCATTGAAAAACGTCCAGAAATGTTTGAAGCTACTGACTGAATGAAAGGAGCTGGCATCTCACTCTCTTTAAATCTTCTTTATCATGCTAGGATTAGCAGGAAAAAGCAAAAAATTTCAGAATTGCACCTTGCAATGTGGAGATATTACTGTTTGTGCATTTACAATATTCATTGATTTTTGCCATTGAAAAACATCATGTTATTCATATACCAGAAATGTTTGAAGCTACTGACTGTATGAAAGGAGCTGGCATCTCACTCTCTTTGAATCTTCTTTATCATGCTAGAATTAGCAGGAAAAAGCAAAAAATTTCAGAATTGCACCTTGCAATGTGGAGATATTACTGTTTGTGCATTTACAATATTCATTGATTTTTGCCATTGAAAAACATGTTTTTCATATACCAGAAATGTTTGAAGCTACTGACTGAATGAAAGGAGCTGGCATCTCACTCTCTTTGAATCTTCTTTATCATGCTAGGATTAGCAGGAAAAAGCAAAAAATTTCAGAATTGCACCTTGCAATGTGGAGATATTACTGTTTGTGCATTTACAATATTCATTGATTTTTGCCATTGAAAAACGTCCAGAAATGTTTGAAGCTACTGACTGAATGAAAGGAGCTGGCATCTCACTCTCTTTGAATCTTCTTTATCATGCTAGGATTAGCAGGAAAAAGCAAAAAATTTCAGAATTGCACCTTGCAATGTGGAGATATTACTGTTTGTGCATTTACAATATTCATTGATTTTTGCCATTGAAAAACGTCCAGAAATGTTTGAAGCTACTGACTGAATGAAAGGAGCTGGCATCTCACTCTCTTTGAATCTTCTTTATCATGCTAGGATTAGCAGGAAAAAGCAAAAAATTTCAGAATTGCACCTTGCAATGTGGAGATATTACTGTTTGTGCATTTACAATATTCATTGATTTTTGCCATTGAAAAACATGTTTTTCATATACCAGAAATGTTTGAAGCTACTGACTGAATGAAAGGAGCTGGCATCTCACTCTCTTTGAATCTTCTTTATCATGCTAGGATTAACAGGAAAAAGCAAAAAATTTCAGAATTGCACCTTGCAATGTGGAGATATTACT
Organism: Phyllobates terribilis; assembly: GCF_046119375.1. Lineage (NCBI taxonomy): Eukaryota > Metazoa > Chordata > Amphibia > Anura > Dendrobatidae > Phyllobates > Phyllobates terribilis. The sequence continues at coordinate 44,208 of NW_027365907.1, read as the reverse complement.
GTTTGTGCATTTACAATATTCATTGATTTTTGCCATTGAAAAACGTCCAGAAATGTTTGAAGCTACTGACTGAATGAAAGGAGCTGGCATCTCACTCTCTTTGAATCTTCTTTATCATGCTAGGATTAGCAGGAAAAAGCAAAAAATTTCAGAATTGCACCTTGCAATGTGGAGATATTACTGTTTGTGCATTTACAATATTCATTGATTTTTGCCATTGAAAAACATGTTTTTCATATACCAGAAATGTTTGAAGCTACTGACTGAATGAAAGGAGCTGGCATCTCACTCTCTTTGAATCTTCTTTATCATGCTAGGATTAGCAGGAAGAAGCAAAAAATTTCAGAATTGCACCTTGCAATGTGGAGATATTACTGTTTGTGCATTTACAATATTCATTGATTTTTGCCATTGAAAAACATGTTTTTCATATACCAGAAATGTTTGAAGCTACTGACTGAATGAAAGGAGCTGGCATCTCACTCTCTTTGAATCTTCTTTATCATGCTAGGATTAACAGGAAAAAGCAAAAAATTTCAGAATTGCACCTTGCAATGTGGAGATATTACTGTTTGTGCATTTACAATATTCATTGATTTTTGCCATTGAAAAACGTCCAGAAATGTTTGAAGCTACTGACTGAATGAAAGGAGCTGGCATCTCACTCTCTTTGAATCTTCTTTATCATGCTAGGATTAGCAGGAAAAAGCAAAAAATTTCAGAATTGCACCTTGCAATGTGGAGATATTACTGTTTGTGCATTTACAATATTCATTGATTTTTGCCATTGAAAAACATGTTTTTCATATACCAGAAATGTTTGAAGCTACTGACTGAATGAAAGGAGCTGGCATCTCACTCTCTTTGAATCTTCTTTATCATGCTAGGATTAACAGGAAAAAGCAAAAAATTTCAGAATTGCACCTTGCAATGTGGAGATATTACTGTTTGTGCATTTACAATATTCATTGATTTTTGCCATTGAAAAACATGTTTTTCATATACCAGAAATGTTTGAAGCTACTGACTGAATGAAAGGAGCTGGCATCTCACTCTCTTTGAATCTTCTTTATCATGCTAGGGTTAACAGGAAAAAGCAAAAAATTTCAGAATTGCACCTTGCAATGTGGAGATATTACTGTTTGTGCATTTACAATATTCATTGATTTTTGCCATTGAAAAACGTCCAGAAATGTTTGAAGCTACTGACTGAATGAAAGGAGCTGGCATCTCACTCTCTTTGAATCTTCTTTATCATGCTAGGATTAGCAGGAAAAAGCAAAAAATTTCAGAATTGCACCTTGCAATGTGAAGATATTACTGTTTGTGCATTTACAATATTCATTGATTTTTGCCATTGAAAAACATGTTTTTCATATACCAGAAATGTTTGAAGCTACAGACTGAATGAAAGGAGCTGGCATCTCACTCTCTTTGAATCTTCTTTATCATGCTAGGATTAACAGGAAAAAGCAAAAAATTTCAGAATTGCACCTTGCAATGTGGAGATATTACTGTTTGTGCATTTACAATATTCATTGATTTTTGCCATTGAAAAACATGTTTTTCATATACCAGAAATGTTTGAAGCTACTGACTGAATGAAAGGAGCTGGCATCTCACTCTCTTTGAATCTTCTTTATCATGCTAGGATTAACAGGAAAAAGCAAAAAATTTCAGAATTGCACCTTGCAATGTGGAGATATTACTGTTTGTGCATTTACAATATTCATTGATTTTTGCCATTGAAAAACGTCAAGAAATGTTTGAAGCTACTGACTGAATGAAAGGAGCTGGCATCTCACTCTCTTTGAATCTTCTTTATCATGCTAGGATTAGCAGGAAAAAGCAAAAAATTTCAGAATTGCACCTTGCAATGTGGAGATATTACTGTTTGTGCATTTACAATATTCATTGATTTTTGCCATTGAAAAACATGTTTTTCATATACCAGAAATGTTTGAAGCTACTGACTGAATGAAAGGAGCTGGCATCTCACTCTCTTTGAATCTTCTTTATCATGCTAGGATTAACAGGAAAAAGCAAAAAATTTCAGAATTGCACCTTGCAATGTGGAGATATTACTGTTTGTGCATTTACAATATTCATTGATTTTTGCCATTGAAAAACATGTTTTTCATATACCAGAAATGTTTGAAGCTACTGACTGAATGAAAGGAGCTGGCATCTCACTCTCTTTGAATCTTCTTTATCATGCTAGGATTAGCAGGAAAAAGCCAAAAATTTCTGAATTGCACCTTGCAATGTGGAGATATTACTGTTTGTGCATTTACAATATTCATTGATTTTTGCCATTGAAAAACGTCCAGAAATGTTTGAAGCTACTGACTGAATGAAAGGAGCTGGCATCTCACTCTCTTTGAATCTTCTTTATCATGCTAGGATTAGCAGGAAAAAGCAAAAAATTTCAGAATTGCACCTTGCAATGTGGAGATATTACTGTTTGTGCATTTACAATATTCATTGATTTTTGCCATTGAAAAACATGTTTTTCATATACCAGAAATGTTTGAAGCTACTGACTGAATGAAAGGAGCTGGCATCTCAATCTCTTCGAATCTTCTTTATCATGCTAGGATTAACAGGAAAAAGCAAAAAATTTCAGAATTGCACCTTGCAATGTGGAGATATTACTGTTTGTGCATTTACAATATTCATTGATTTTTGCCATTGAAAAACGTCCAGAAATGTTTGAAGCTACTGACTGAATGAAAGGAGCTGGCATCTCACTCTCTTTGAATCTTCTTTATCATGCTAGGATTAGCAGGAAAAAGCAAAAAATTTCAGAATTGCACCTTGCAATGTGGAGATATTACTGTTTGTGCATTTACAATATTCATTGATTTTTGCCATTGAAAAACATCATGTTATTCATATACCAGAAATGTTTGAAGCTACTGACTGAATGAAAGGAGCTGGCATCTCACTCTCTTTGAATCTTCTTTATCATGCTAGGATTAGCAGGAAAAAGCAAAAAATTTCAGAATTGCACCTTGCAATGTGGAGATATTACTGTTTGTGCATTTACAATATTCATTGATTTTTGCCATTGAAAAACATGTTTTTCATATACCAGAAATGTTTGAAGCTACTGACTGAATGAAAGGAGCTGGCATCTCACTCTCTTTGAATCTTCTTTATCATGCTAGGATTAGCAGGAAGAAGCAAAAAATTTCAGAATTGCACCTTGCAATGTGGAGATATTACTGTTTGTGCATTTACAATATTCATTGATTTTTGCCATTGAAAAACATGTTTTTCATATACCAGAAATGTTTGAAGCTACTGACTGAATGAAAGGAGCTGGCATCTCACTCTCTTTGAATCTTCTTTATCATGCTAGGATTAACAGGAAAAAGCAAAAAATTTCAGAATTGCACCTTGCAATGTGGAGATATTACTGTTTGTGCATTTACAATATTCATTGATTTTTGCCATTGAAAAACGTCCAGAAATGTTTGAAGCTACTGACTGAATGAAAGGAGCTGGCATCTCACTCTCTTTGAATCTTCTTTATCATGCTAGGATTAGCAGGAAAAAGCAAAAAATTTCAGAATTGCACCTTGCAATGTGGAGATATTACTGTTTGTGCATTTACAATATTCATTGATTTTTGCCATTGAAAAACATGTTTTTCATATACCAGAAATGTTTGAAGCTGCTGACTGAATGAAAGGAGCTGGCATCTCACTCTCTTTGAATCTTCTTTATCATGCTAGGATTAACAGGAAAAAGCAAAAAATTTCAGAATTGCACCTTGCAATGTGGAGATATTACTGTTTGTGCATTTACAATATTCATTGATTTTTGCCATTGAAAAACATGTTTTTCATATACCAGAAATGTTTGAAGCTACTGACTGAATGAAAGGAGCTGGCATCTCACTCTCTTTGAATCTTCTTTATCATGCTAGGATTAACAGGAAAAAGCAAAAAATTTCAGAATTGCACCTTGCAATGTGGAGATATTACTGTTTGTGCATTTACAATATTCATTGATTTTTGCCATTGAAAAACGTCCAGAAATGTTTGAAGCTACTGACTGAATGAAAGGAGCTGGCATCTCACTCTCTTTGAATCTTCTTTATCATGCTAGGATTAGCAGGAAAAAGCAAAAAATTTCAGAATTGCACCTTGCAATGTGAAGATATTACTGTTTGTGCATTTACAATATTCATTGATTTTTGCCATTGAAAAACATGTTTTTCATATACCAGAAATGTTTGAAGCTACAGACTGAATGAAAGGAGCTGGCATCTCACTCTCTTTGAATCTTCTTTATCATGCTAGGATTAACAGGAAAAAGCAAAAAATTTCAGAATTGCACCTTGCAATGTGGAGATATTACTGTTTGTGCATTTACAATATTCATTGATTTTTGCCATTGAAAAACATGTTTTTCATATACCAGAAATGTTTGAAGCTACTGACTGAATGAAAGGAGCTGGCATCTCACTCTCTTTGAATCTTCTTTATCATGCTAGGATTAACAGGAAAAAGCAAAAAATTTCAGAATTGCACCTTGCAATGTGGAGATATTACTGTTTGTGCATTTACAATATTCATTGATTTTTGCCATTGAAAAACGTCAAGAAATGTTTGAAGCTACTGACTGAATGAAAGGAGCTGGCATCTCACTCTCTTTGAATCTTCTTTATCATGCTAGGATTAGCAGGAAAAAGCAAAAAATTTCAGAATTGCACCTTGCAATGTGGAGATATTACTGTTTGTGCATTTACAATATTCATTGATTTTTGCCATTGAAAAACATGTTTTTCATATACCAGAAATGTTTGAAGCTACTGACTGAATGAAAGGAGCTGGCATCTCACTCTCTTTGAATCTTCTTTATCATGCTAGGATTAACAGGAAAAAGCAAAAAATTTCAGAATTGCACCTTGCAATGTGGAGATATTACTGTTTGTGCATTTACAATATTCATTGATTTTTGCCATTGAAAAACATGTTTTTCATATACCAGAAATGTTTGAAGCTACTGACTGAATGAAAGGAGCTGGCATCTCACTCTCTTTGAATCTTCTTTATCATGCTAGGATTAGCAGGAAAAAGCCAAAAATTTCTGAATTGCACCTTGCAATGTGGAGATATTACTGTTTGTGCATTTACAATATTCATTGATTTTTGCCATTGAAAAACGTCCAGAAATGTTTGAAGCTACTGACTGAATGAAAGGAGCTGGCATCTCACTCTCTTTGAATCTTCTTTATCATGCTAGGATTAGCAGGAAAAAGCAAAAAATTTCAGAATTGCACCTTGCAATGTGGAGATATTACTGTTTGTGCATTTACAATATTCATTGATTTTTGCCATTCAAAAACATGTTTTTCATATACCAGAAATGTTTGAAGCTACTGACTGAATGAAAGGAGCTGGCATCTCACTCTCTTTGAATCTTCTTTATCATGCTAGGATTAACAGGAAAAAGCAAAAAATTTCAGAATTGCACCTTGCAATGTGGAGATATTACTGTTTGTGCATGTACAATATTCATTGATTTTTGCCATTGAAAAACGTCCAGAAATGTTTGAAGCTACTGACTGAATGAAAGGAGCTGGCATCTCACTCTCTTTGAATCTTCTTTATCATGCTAGGATTAGCAGGAAAAAGCAAAAAATTTCAGAATTGCACCTTGCAATGTGGAGATATTACTGTTTGTGCATTTACAATATTCATTGATTTTTGCCATTGAAAAACATGTTTTTCATATACCAGAAATGTTTGAAGCTACTGACTGAATGAAAGGAGCTGGCATCTCACTCTCTTTGAATCTTCTTTATCATGCTAGGATTAACAGGAAAAAGCAAAAAATTTCAGAATTGCACCTTGCAATGTGGAGATATTACTCTTTGTGCATTTACAATATTCATTGATTTTTGCCATTGAAAAACGTCCAGAAATGTTTGAAGCTACTGACTGAATGAAAGGAGCTGGCATCTCACTCTCTTTGAATCTTCTTTATCATGCTAGGATTAGCAGGAAAAAGCAAAAAATTTCAGAATTGCACCTTGCAATGTGGAGATATAACTGTTTGTGCATTTACAATATTCATTGATTTTTGCCATTGAAAAACATGTTTTTCATATACCAGAAATGTTTGAAGCTACTGACTGAATGAAAGGAGCAGGCATCTCACTCTCTTTGAATCTTCTTTATCATGCTAGGATTAGCAGGAAAAAGCAAAAAATTTCAGAATTGCACCTTGCAATGTGGAGATATTACTGTTTGTGCATTTACAATATTCATTGATTTTTGCCATTGAAAAACATGTTTTTCATATACCAGAAATGTTTGAAGCTACTGACTGAATGAAAGGAGCTGGCATCTCACTCTCTTTGAATCTTCTTTATCATGCTAGGATTAACAGGAAAAAGCAAAAAATTTCAGAATTGCACCTTGCAATGTGGAGATATTACTGTTTGTGCATTTACAATATTCATTGATTTTTGCCATTGAAAAACGTCCAGAAATGTTTGAAGCTACTGACTGAATGAAAGGAGCTGGCATCTCACTCTCTTTGAATCTTCTTTATCATGCTAGGATTAGCAGGAAAAAGCAAAAAATTTCAGAATTGCACCTTGCAATGTGGAGATATTACTGTTTGTGCATTTACAATATTCATTGATTTTTGCCATTGAAAAACATGTTTTTCATATACCAGAAATGTTTGAAGCTACTGACTGAATGAAAGGAGCTGGCATCTCACTCTCTTTGAATCTTCTTTATCATGCTAGGATTAGCAGGAAGAAGCCAAAAATTTCTGAATTGCACCTTGCAATGTGGAGATATTACTGTTTGTGCATTTACAATATTCATTGATTTTTGCCATTGAAAAACGTCCAGAAATGTTTGAAGCTACTGACTGAATGAAAGGAGCTGGCATCTCACTCTCTTTGAATCTTCTTTATCATGCTAGGATTAGCAGGAAAAAGCAAAAAATTTCAGAATTGCACCTTGCAATGTGGAGATATTACTGTTTGTGCATTTACAATATTCATTGATTTTTGCCATTGAAAAACATGTTTTTCATATACCAGAAATGTTTGAAGCTACTGACTGAATGAAAGGAGCTGGCATCTCACTCTCTTTGAATCTTCTTTATCATGCTAGGATTAACAGGAAAAAGCAAAAAATTTCAGAATTGCACCTTGCAATGTGGAGATATTACTGTTTGTGCATTTACAATATTCATTGATTTTTGCCATTGAAAAACATGTTTTTCATATACCAGAAATGTTTGAAGCTACTGACTGAATGAAAGGAGCTGGCATCTCACTCTCTTTGAATCTTCTTTATCATGCTAGGATTAACAGGAAAAAGCAAAAAATTTCAGAATTGCACCTTGCAATGTGGAGATATTACTGTTTGTGCATTTACAATATTCATTGATTTTTGCCATTGAAAAACATGTTTTTCATATACCAGAAATGTTTGAAGCTACTGACTGAATGAAAGGAGCTGGCATCTCACTCTCTTTGAATCTTCTTTATCATGCTAGGATTAACAGGAAAAAGCAAAAAATTTCAGAATTGCACCTTGCAATGTGGAGATATTACTGTTTGTGCATTTACAATATTCATTGATTTTTGCCATTGAAAAACGTCAAGAAATGTTTGAAGCTACTGACTGAATGAAAGGAGCTGGCATCTCACTCTCTTTGAATCTTCTTTATCATGCTAGGATTAGCAGGAAAAAGCAAAATATTTCAGAATTGCACCTTGCAATGTGGAGATATTACTGTTTGTGCATTTACAATATTCATTGATTTTTGCCATTGAAAAACATGTTTTTCATATACCAGAAATGTTTGAAGCTACTGACTGAATGAAAGGAGCTGGCATCTCACTCTCTTTGAATCTTCTTTATCATGCTAGGATTAAGAGGAAAAAGCAAAAAATTTCAGAATTGCACCTTGCAATGTGGAGATATTACTGTTTGTGCATTTACAATATTCATTGATTTTTGCCATTGAAAAACATGTTTTTCATATACCAGAAATGTTTGAAGCTACTGACTGAATGAAAGGAGCTGGCATCTCACTCTCTTTGAATCTTCTTTATCATGCTAGGATTAGCAGGAAAAAGCCAAAAATTTCTGAATTGCACCTTGCAATGTGGAGATATTACTGTTTGTGCATTTACAATATTCATTGATTTTTGCCATTGAAAAACGTCCAGAAATGTTTGAAGCTACTGACTGAATGAAAGGAGCTGGCATCTCACTCTCTTTGAATCTTCTTTATCATGCTAGGATTAGCAGGAAAAAGCAAAAAATTTCAGAATTGCACCTTGCAATGTGGAGATATTACTGTTTGTGCATTTACAATATTCATTGATTTTTGCCATTGAAAAACATGTTTTTCATATACCAGAAATGTTTGAAGCTACTGACTGAATGAAAGGAGCTGGCATCTCACTCTCTTTGAATCTTCTTTATCATGCTAGGATTAACAGGAAAAAGCAAAAAATTTCAGAATTGCACCTTGCAATGTGGAGATATTACTGTTTGTGCATGTACAATATTCATTGATTTTTGCCATTGAAAAACGTCCAGAAATGTTTGAAGCTACTGACTGAATGAAAGGAGCTGGCATCTCACTCTCTTTGAATCTTCTTTATCATGCTAGGATTAGCAGGAAAAAGCAAAAAATTTCAGAATTGCACCTTGCAATGTGGAGATATTACTGTTTGTGCATTTACAATATTCATTGATTTTTGCCATTGAAAAACATGTTTTTCATATACCAGAAATGTTTGAAGCTACTGACTGAATGAAAGGAGCTGGCATCTCACTCTCTTTGAATCTTCTTTATCATGCTAGGATTAGCAGGAAAAAGCAAAAAATTTCAGAATTGCACCTTGCAATGTGGAGATATTACTGTTTGTGCATTTACAATATTCATTGATTTTTGCCATTGAAAAACATCATGTTATTCATATACCAGAAATGTTTGAAGCTACTGACTGAATGAAAGGAGCTGGCATCTCACTCTCTTTGAATCTTCTTTATCATGCTAGGATTAGCAGGAAAAAGCAAAAAATTTCAGAATTGCACCTTGCAATGTGGAGATATTACTGTTTGTGCATTTACAATATTCATTGATTTTTGCCATTGAAAAACATGTTTTTCATATACCAGAAATGTTTGAAGCTACTGACTGAATGAAAGGAGCTGGCATCTCACTCTCTTTGAATCTTCTTTATCATGCTAGGATTAGCAGGAAAAAGCAAAAAATTTCAGAATTGCACCTTGCAATGTGGAGATATTACTGTTTGTGCATTTACAATATTCATTGATTTTTGCCATTGAAAAACATGTTTTTCATATACCAGAAATGTTTGAAGCTACTGACTGAATGAAAGGAGCTGGCATCTCACTCTCTTTGAATCTTCTTTATCATGCTAGGATTAACAGGAAAAAGCAAAAAATTTCAGAATTGCACCTTGCAATGTGGAGATATTACTGTTTGTGCATTTACAATATTCATTGATTTTTGCCATTGAAAAACGTCCAGAAATGTTTGAAGCTACTGACTGAATGAAAGGAGCTGGCATCTCACTCTCTTTGAATCTTCTTTATCATGCTAGGATTAGCAGGAAAAAGCAAAAAATTTCAGAATTGCACCTTGCAATGTGGAGATATTACTGTTTGTGCATTTACAATATTCATTGATTTTTGCCATTGAAAAACATGTTTTTCATATACCAGAAATGTTTGAAGCTACTGACTGAATGAAAGGAGCTGGCATCTCACTCTCTTTGAATCTTCTTTATCATGCTAGGATTAGCAGGAAGAAGCCAAAAATTTCTGAATTGCACCTTGCAATGTGGAGATATTACTGTTTGTGCATTTACAATATTCATTGATTTTTGCCATTGAAAAACGTCCAGAAATGTTTGAAGCTACTGACTGAATGAAAGGAGCTGGCATCTCACTCTCTTTGAATCTTCTTTATCATGCTAGGATTAGCAGGAAAAAGCAAAAAATTTCAGAATTGCATCTTGCAATGTGGAGATATTACTGTTTGTGCATATACAATATTCATTGATTTTTGCCATTGAAAAACATCATGTTATTCATATACCAGAAATGTTTGAAGCTACTGACTGAATGAAAGGAGCTGGCATCTCACTCTCTTTGAATCTTCTTTATCATGCTAGGATTAGCAGGAAAAAGCAAAAAATTTCAGAATTGCACCTTGCAATGTGGAGATATTACTGTTTGTGCATTTACAATATTCATTGATTTTTGCCATTGAAAAACATGTTTTTCATATACCAGAAATGTTTGAAGCTACTGACTGAATGAAAGGAGCTGGCATCTCACTCTCTTTGAATCTTCTTTATCATGCTAGGATTAGCAGGAAAAAGCAAAAAATTTCAGAATTGCACCTTGCAATGTGGAGATATTACTGTTTGTGCATTTACAATATTCATTGATTTTTGCCATTGAAAAACATGTTTTTCATATACCAGAAATGTTTGAAGCTACTGACTGAATGAAAGGAGCTGGCATCTCACTCTCTTTGAATCTTCTTTATCATGCTAGGATTAACAGGAAAAAGCAAAAAATTTCAGAATTGCACCTTGCAATGTGGAGATATTACTGTTTGTGCATTTACAATATTCATTGATTTTTGCCATTGAAAAACATGTTTTTCATATACCAGAAATGTTTGAAGCTACTGACTGAATGAAAGGAGCTGGCATCTCACTCTCTTTGAATCTTCTTTATCATGCTAGGATTAACAGGAAAAAGCAAAAAATTTCAGAATTGCACCTTGCAATGTGGAGATATTACTGTTTGTGCATTTACAATATTCATTGATTTTTGCCATTGAAAAACGTCAAGAAATGTTTGAAGCTACTGACTGAATGAAAGGAGCTGGCATCTCACTCTCTTTGAATCTTCTTTATCATGCTAGGATTAGCAGGAAAAAGCAAAAATTTCAGAATTGCACCTTGCAATGTGGAGATATTACTCTTTGTGCATTTACAATATTCATTGATTTTTGCCATTGAAAAACATGTTTTTCATATACCAGAAATGTTTGAAGCTACTGACTGAATGAAAGGAGCTGGCATCTCACTCTCTTTGAATCTTCTTTATCATGCTAGGATTAACAGGAAAAAGCAAAAAATTTCAGAATTGCACCTTGCAATATGGAGATATTACTGTTTGTGCATTTACAATATTCATTGATTTTTGCCATTGAAAAACATGTTTTTCATATACCAGAAATGTTTGAAGCTACTGACTGAATGAAAGGAGCTGGCATCTCACTCTCTTTGAATCTTCTTTATCATGCTAGGATTAGCAGGAAAAAGCCAAAAATTTCTGAATTGCACCTTGCAATGTGGAGATATTACTGTTTGTGCATTTACAATATTCATTGATTTTTGCCATTGAAAAACGTCCAGAAATGTTTGAAGCTACTGACTGAATGAAAGGAGCTGGCATCTCACTCTCTTTGAATCTTCTTTATCATGCTAGGATTAGCAGGAAAAAGCAAAAAATTTCAGAATTGCACCTTGCAATGTGGAGATATTACTGTTTGTGCATTTACAATATTCATTGATTTTTGCCATTGAAAAACATGTTTTTCATATACCAGAAATGTTTGAAGCTACTGACTGAATGAAAGGAGCTGGCATCTCACTCTCTTTGAATCTTCTTTATCATGCTAGGATTAACAGGAAAAAGCAAAAAATTTCAGAATTGCACCTTGCAATGTGGAGATATTACTGTTTGTGCATGTACAATATTCATTGATTTTTGCCATTGAAAAACGTCCAGAAATGTTTGAAGCTACTGACTGAATGAAAGGAGCTGGCATCTCACTCTCTTTGAATCTTCTTTATCATGCTAGGATTAGCAGGAAAAAGCAAAAAATTTCAGAATTGCACCTTGCAATGTGGAGATATTACTGTTTGTGCATTTACAATATTCATTGATTTTTGCCATTGAAAAACATGTTTTTCATATACCAGAAATGTTTGAAGCTACTGACTGAATGAAAGGAGCTGGCATCTCACTCTCTTTGAATCTTCTTTATCATGCTAGGATTAGCAGGAAAAAGCAAAAAATTTCAGAATTGCACCTTGCAATGTGGAGATATTACTGTTTGTGCATTTACAATATTCATTGATTTTTGCCATTGAAAAACATGTTTTTCATATACCAGAAATGTTTGAAGCTACTGACTGAATGAAAGGAGCTGGCATCTCACTCTCTTTGAATCTTCTTTATCATGCTAGGATTAACAGGAAAAAGCAAAAAATTTCAGAATTGCACCTTGCAATGTGGAGATATTACTGTTTGTGCATTTACAATATTCATTGATTTTTGCCATTGAAAAACATGTTTTTCATATACCAGAAATGTTTGAAGCTACTGACTCAATGAAAGGAGCTGGCATCTCACTCTCTTTGAATCTTCTTTATCATGCTAGGATTAACAGGAAAAAGCAAAAAATTTCAGAATTGCACCTTGCAATGTGGAGATATTACTGTTTGTGCATTTACAATATTCATTGATTTTTGCCATTGAAAAACGTCAAGAAATGTTTGAAGCTACTGACTGAATGAAAGGAGCTGGCATCTCACTCTCTTTGAATCTTCTTTATCATGCTAGGATTAGCAGGAAAAAGCAAAAAATTTCAGAATTGCACCTTGCAATGTGGAGATATTACTGTTTGTGCATTTACAATATTCATTGATTTTTGCCATTGAAAAACATGTTTTTCATATACCAGAAATGTTTGAAGCTACTGACTGAATGAAAGGAGCTGGCATCTCACTCTCTTTGAATCTTCTTTATCATGCTAGGATTAACAGGAAAAAGCAAAAAATTTCAGAATTGCACCTTGCAATATGGAGATATTACTGTTTGTGCATTTACAATATTCATTGATTTTTGCCATTGAAAAACATGTTTTTCATATACCAGAAATGTTTGAAGCTACTGACTGAATGAAAGGAGCTGGCATCTCACTCTCTTTGAATCTTCTTTATCATGCTAGGATTAGCAGGAAAAAGCCAAAAATTTCTGAATTGCACCTTGCAATGTGGAGATATTACTGTTTGTGCATTTACAATATTCATTGATTTTTGCCATTGAAAAACGTCCAGAAATGTTTGAAGCTACTGACTGAATGAAAGGAGCTGGCATCTCACTCTCTTTGAATCTTCTTTATCATGCTAGGATTAGCAGGAAAAAGCAAAAAATTTCAGAATTGCACCTTGCAATGTGGAGATATTACTGTTTGTGCATTTACAATATTCATTGATTTTTGCCATTGAAAAACATGTTTTTCATATACCAGAAATGTTTGAAGCTACTGACTGAATGAAAGGAGCTGGCATCTCACTCTCTTTGAATCTTCTTTATCATGCTAGGATTAACAGGAAAAAGCAAAAAATTTCAGAATTGCACCTTGCAATGTGGAGATATTACTGTTTGTGCATGTACAATATTCATTGATTTTTGCCATTGAAAAACGTCCAGAAATGTTTGAAGCTACTGACTGAATGAAAGGAGCTGGCATCTCACTCTCTTTGAATCTTCTTTATCATGCTAGGATTAGCAGGAAAAAGCAAAAAATTTCAGAATTGCACCTTGCAATGTGGAGATATTACTGTTTGTGCATTTACAATATTCATTGATTTTTGCCATTGAAAAACATGTTTTTCATATACCAGAAATGTTTGAAGCTACTGACTGAATGAAAGGAGCTGGCATCTCACTCTCTTTGAATCTTCTTTATCATGCTAGGATTAACAGGAAAAAGCAAAAAATTTCAGAATTGCACCTTGCAATGTGGAGATATTACTGTTTGTGCATTTACAATATTCATTGATTTTTGCCATTGAAAAACGTCCAGAAATGTTTGAAGCTACTGACTGAATGAAAGGAGCTGGCATCTCACTCTCTTTGAATCTTCTTTATCATGCTAGGATTAGCAGGAAAAAGCAAAAAATTTCAGAATTGCACCTTGCAATGTGGAGATATTACTGTTTGTGCATTTACAATATTCATTGATTTTTGCCATTGAAAAACATCATGTTATTCATATACCAGAAATGTTTGAAGCTACTGACTGAATGAAAGGAGCTGGCATCTCACTCTCTTTGAATCTTCTTTATCATGCTAGGATTAGCAGGAAAAAGCAAAAAATTTCAGAATTGCACCTTGCAATGTGGAGATATAACTGTTTGTGCATTTACAATATTCATTGATTTTTGCCATTGAAAAACATGTTTTTCATATACCAGAAATGTTTGAAGCTACTGACTGAATGAAAGGAGCTGGCATCTCACTCTCTTTCAATCTTCTTTATCATGCTAGGATTAGCAGGAAAAAGCAAAAAATTTCAGAATTGCACCTTGCAATGTGGAGATATTACTGTTTGTGCATTTACAATATTCATTGATTTTTGCCATTGAAAAACATGTTTTTCATATACCAGAAATGTTTGAAGCTACTGACTGAATGAAAGGAGCTGGCATCTCACTCTCTTTGAATCTTCTTTATCATGCTAGGATTAACAGGAAAAAGCAAAAAATTTCAGAATTGCACCTTGCAATGTGGAGATATTACTGTTTGTGCATTTACAATATTCATTGATTTTTGCCATTGAAAAACGTCCAGAAATGTTTGAAGCTACTGACTGAATGAAAGGAGCTGGCATCTCACTCTCTTTGAATCTTCTTTATCATGCTAGGATTAGCAGGAAAAAGCAAAAAATTTCAGAATTGCACCTTGCAATGTGGAGATATTACTGTTTGTGCATTTACAATATTCATTGATTTTTGCCATTGAAAAACATGTTTTTCATATACCAGAAATGTTTGAAGCTACTGACTGAATGAAAGGAGCTGGCATCTCACTCTCTTTGAATCTTCTTTATCATGCTAGGATTAGCAGGAAGAAGCCAAAAATTTCTGAATTGCACCTTGCAATGTGGAGATATTACTGTTTGTGCATTTACAATATTCATTGATTTTTGCCATTGAAAAACGTCCAGAAATGTTTGAAGCTACTGACTGAATGAAAGGAGCTGGCATCTCACTCTCTTTGAATCTTCTTTATCATGCTAGGATTAGCAGGAAAAAGCAAAAAATTTCAGAATTGCACCTTGCAATGTGGAGATATTACTGTTTGTGCATATACAATATTCATTGATTTTTGCCATTGAAAAACATCATGTTATTCATATACCAGAAATGTTTGAAGCTACTGACTGAATGAAAGGAGCTGGCATCTCACTCTATTTGAATCTTCTTTATCATGCTAGGATTAGCAGGAAAAAGCAAAAAATTTCAGAATTGCACCTTGCAATGTGGAGATATTACTGTTTGTGCATTTACAATATTCATTGATTTTTGCCATTGAAAAACATGTTTTTCATATACCAGAAATGTTTGAAGCTACTGACTGAATGAAAGGAGCTGGCATCTCACTCTCTTTGAATCTTCTTTATCATGCTAGGATTAGCAGGAAAAAGCAAAAAATTTCAGAATTGCACCTTGCAATGTGGAGATATTACTGTTTGTGCATTTACAATATTCATTGATTTTTGCCATTGAAAAACATGTTTTTCATATACCAGAAATGTTTGAAGCTACTGACTGAATGAAAGGAGCTGGCATCTCACTCTCTTTGAATCTTCTTTATCATGCTAGGATTAACAGGAAAAAGCAAAAAATTTCAGAATTGCACCTTGCAATGTGGAGATATTACTGTTTGTGCATTTACAATATTCATTGATTTTTGCCATTGAAAAACGTCCAGAAATGTTTGAAGCTACTGACTGAATGAAAGGAGCTGGCATCTCACTCTCTTTGAATCTTCTTTATCATGCTAGGATTAGCAGGAAAAAGCAAAAAATTTCAGAATTGCACCTTGCAATGTGGAGATATTACTGTTTGTGCATTTACAATATTCATTGATTTTTGCCATTGAAAAACATGTTTTTCATATACCAGAAATGTTTGAAGCTACTGACTGAATGAAAGGAGCTGGCATCTCACTCTCTTTGAATCTTCTTTATCATGCTAGGATTAACAGGAAAAAGCAAAAAATTTCAGAATTGCACCTTGCAATGTGGAGATATTACTGTTTGTGCATGTACAATATTCATTGATTTTTGCCATTGAAAAACGTCCAGAAATGTTTGAAGCTACTGACTGAATGAAAGGAGCTGGCATCTCACTCTCTTTGAATCTTCTTTATCATGCTAGGATTAGCAGGAAAAAGCAAAAAATTTCAGAATTGCACCTTGCAATGTGGAGATATTACTGTTTGTGCATTTACAATATTCATTGATTTTTGCCATTGAAAAACATGTTTTTCATATACCAGAAATGTTTGAAGCTACTGACTGAATGAAAGGAGCTGGCATCTCACTCTCTTTGAATCTTCTTTATCATGCTAGGATTAACAGGAAAAAGCAAAAAATTTCAGAATTGCACCTTGCAATGTGGAGATATTACTGTTTGTGCATGTACAATATTCATTGATTTTTGCCATTGAAAAACGTCCAGAAATGTTTGAAGCTACTGACTGAATGAAAGGAGCTGGCATCTCACTCTCTTTGAATCTTCTTTATCATGCTAGGATTAGCAGGAAAAAGCAAAAAATTTCAGAATTGCACCTTGCAATGTGGAGATATTACTGTTTGTGCATTTACAATATTCATTGATTTTTGCCATTGAAAAACATGTTTTTCATATACCAGAAATGTTTGAAGCTACTGACTGAATGAAAGGAGCTGGCATCTCACTCTCTTTGAATCTTCTTTATCATGCTAGGATTAACAGGAAAAAGCAAAAAATTTCAGAATTGCACCTTGCAATGTGGAGATATTACTGTTTGTGCATTTACAATATTCATTGATTTTTCCCATTGAAAAACGTCCAGAAATGTTTGAAGCTACTGACTGAATGAAAGGAGCTGGCATCTCACTCTCTTTGAATCTTCTTTATCATGCTAGGATTAGCAGGAAAAAGCAAAAAATTTCAGAATTGCACCTTGCAATGTGGAGATATTACTGTTTGTGCATTTACAATATTCATTGATTTTTGCCATTGAAAAACATCATGTTATTCATATACCAGAAATGTTTGAAGCTACTGACTGAATGAAAGGAGCTGGCATCTCACTCTCTTTGAATCTTCTTTATCATGCTAGGATTAGCAGGAAAAAGCAAAAAATTTCAGAATTGCACCTTGCAATGTGGAGATATAACTGTTTGTGCATTTACAATATTCATTGATTTTTGCCATTGAAAAACATGTTTTTCATATACCAGAAATGTTTGAAGCTACTGACTGAATGAAAGGAGCTGGCATCTCACTCTCTTTCAATCTTCTTTATCATGCTAGGATTAGCAGGAAAAAGCAAAAAATTTCAGAATTGCACCTTGCAATGTGGAGATATTACTGTTTGTGCATTTACAATATTCATTGATTTTTGCCATTGAAAAACATGTTTTTCATATACCAGAAATGTTTGAAGCTACTGACTGAATGAAAGGAGCTGGCATCTCACTCTCTTTGAATCTTCTTTATCATGCTAGGATTAACAGGAAAAAGCAAAAAATTTCAGAATTGCACCTTGCAATGTGGAGATATTACTGTTTGTGCATTTACAATATTCATTGATTTTTGCCATTGAAAAACGTCCAGAAATGTTTGAAGCTACTGACTGAATGAAAGGAGCTGGCATCTCACTCTCTTTGAATCTTCTTTATCATGCTAGGATTAGCAGGAAAAAGCAAAAAATTTCAGAATTGCACCTTGCAATGTGGAGATATTACTGTTTGTGCATTTACAATATTCATTGATTTTTGCCATTGAAAAACATGTTTTTCATATACCAGAAATGTTTGAAGCTACTGACTGAATGAAAGGAGCTTGCATCTCACTCTCTTTGAATCTTCTTTATCATGCTAGGATTAGCAGGAAGAAGCCAAAAATTTCTGAATTGCACCTTGCAATGTGGAGATATTACTGTTTGTGCATTTACAATATTCATTGATTTTTGCCATTGAAAAACGTCCAGAAATGTTTGAAGCTACTGACTGAATGAAAGGAGCTGGCATCTCACTCTCTTTGAATCTTCTTTATCATGCTAGGATTAGCAGGAAAAAGCAAAAAATTTCAGAATTGCACCTTGCAATGTGGAGATATTACTGTTTGTGCATATACAATATTCATTGATTTTTGCCATTGAAAAACATCATGTTATTCATATACCAGAAATGTTTGAAGCTACTGACTGAATGAAAGGAGCTGGCATCTCACTCTCTTTGAATCTTCTTTATCATGCTAGGATTAGCAGGAAAAAGCAAAAAATTTCAGAATTGCACCTTGCAATGTGGAGATATTACTGTTTGTGCATTTACAATATTCATTGATTTTTGCCATTGAAAAACATGTTTTTCATATACCAGAAATGTTTGAAGCTACTGACTGAATGAAAGGAGCTGGCATCTCACTCTCTTTGAATCTTCTTTATCATGCTAGGATTAGCAGGAAAAAGCAAAAAATTTCAGAATTGCACCTTGCAATGTGGAGATATTACTGTTTGTGCATTTACAATATTCATTGATTTTTGCCATTGAAAAACATGTTTTTCATATACCAGAAATGTTTGAAGCTACTGACTGAATGAAAGGAGCTGGCATCTCACTCTCTTTGAATCTTCTTTATCATGCTAGGATTAACAGGAAAAAGCAAAAAATTTCAGAATTGCACCTTGCAATGTGGAGATATTACTGTTTGTGCATTTACAATATTCATTGATTTTTGCCATTGAAAAACGTCCAGAAATGTTTGAAGCTACTGACTGAATGAAAGGAGCTGGCATCTCACTCTCTTTGAATCTTCTTTATCATGCTAGGATTAGCAGGAAAAAGCAAAAAATTTCAGAATTGCACCTTGCAATGTGGAGATATTACTGTTTGTGCATTTACAATATTCATTGATTTTTGCCATGGAAAAACATGTTTTTCATATACCAGAAATGTTTGAAGCTACTGACTGAATGAAAGGAGCTGGCATCTCACTCTCTTTGAATCTTCTTTATCATGCTAGGATTAACAGGAAAAAGCAAAAAATTTCAGAATTGCACCTTGCAATGTGGAGATATTACTGTTTGTGCATTTACAATATTCATTGATTTTTGCCATTGAAAAACGTCCAGAAATGTTTGAAGCTACTGACTGAATGAAAGGAGCTGGCATCTCACTCTCTTTGAATCTTCTTTATCATGCTAGGATTAGCAGGAAAAAGCAAAAAATTTCAGAATTGCACCTTGCAATGTGGAGATATTACTGTTTGTGCATTTACAATATTCATTGATTTTTGCCATTGAAAAACATCATGTTATTCATATACCAGAAATGTTTGAAGCTACTGACTGAATGAAAGGAGCTGGCATCTCACTCTCTTTGAATCTTCTTTATCATGCTAGGATTAGCAGGAAAAAGCAAAAAATTTCAGAATTGCACCTTGCAATGTGGAGATATTACTGTTTGTGCAATTACAATATTCATTGATTTTTGCCATTGAAAAACATGTTTTTCATATACCAGAAATGTTTGAAGCTACTGACTGAATGAAAGGAGCTGGCATCTCACTCTCTTTGAATCTTCTTTATCATGCTAGGATTAGCAGGAAAAAGCAAAAAATTTCAGAATTGCACCTTGCAATGTGGAGATATTACTGTTTGTGCATTTACAATATTCATTGATTTTTGCCATTGAAAAACATGTTTTTCATATACCAGAAATGTTTGAAGCTACTGACTGAATGAAAGGAGCTGGCATCTCACTCTCTTTGAATCTTCTTTATCATGCTAGGATTAACAGGAAAAAGCAAAAAATTTCAGAATTGCACCTTGCAATGTGGAGATATTACTGTTTGTGCATTTACAATATTCATTGATTTTTGCCATTGAAAAACGTCCAGAAATGTTTGAAGCTACTGACTGAATGAAAGGAGCTGGCATCTCACTCTCTTTGAATCTTCTTTTCATGCTAGGATTAGCAGGAAAAAGCAAAAAATTTCAGAATTGCACCTTGCAATGTGGAGATATTACTGTTTGTGCATTTACAATATTCATTGATTTTTGCCATTGAAAAACATGTTTTTCATATACCAGAAATGTTTGAAGCTACTGACTGAATGAAAGGAGCTGGCATCTCACTCTCTTTGAATCTTCTTTATCATGCTAGGATTAGCAGGAAAAAGCAAAAAATTTCAGAATTGCACCTTGCAATGTGGAGATATTACTGTTTGTGCATTTACAATATTCATTGATTTTTGCCATTGAAAAACATGTTTTTCATATACCAGAAATGTTTGAAGCTACTGACTGAATGAAAGGAGCTGGCATCTCACTCTCTTTGAATCTTCTTTATCATGCTAGGATTAACAGGAAAAAGCAAAAAATTTCAGAATTGCACCTTGCAATGTGGAGATATTACTGTTTGTGCATTTACAATATTCATTGATTTTTGCCATTGAAAAACGTCCAGAAATGTTTGAAGCTACTGACTGAATGAAAGGAGCTGGCATCTCAATCTCTTTGAATCTTCTTTATCATGCTAGGATTAGCAGGAAAAAGCAAAAAATTTCAGAATTGCACCTTGCAATGTGGAGATATTACTGTTCGTGCATTTACAATATTCATTGATTTTTGCCATTGAAAAACATGTTTTTCATATACCAGAAATGTTTGAAGCTACTGACTGAATGAAAGGAGCTGGCATCTCACTCTCTTTGAATCTTCTTTATCATGCTAGGATTAGCAGGAAAAAGCCAAAAATTTCTGAATTGCACCTTGCAATGTGGAGATATTACTGTTTGTGCATTTACAATATTCATTGATTTTTGCCATTGAAAAACGTCCAGAAATGTTTGAAGCTACTGACTGAATGAAAGGAGCTGGCATCTCACTCTCTTTGAATCTTCTTTATCATGCTAGGATTAGCAGGAAAAAGCAAAAAATTTCAGAATTGCACCTTGCAATGTGGAGATATTACTGTTTGTGCATTTACAATATTCATTGATTTTTGCCATTGAAAAACATGTTTTTCATATACCAGAAATGTTTGAAGCTACTGACTGAATGAAAGGAGCTGGCATCTCACTCTCTTTGAATCTTCTTTATCATGCTAGGATTAACAGGAAAAAGCAAAAAATTTCAGAATTGCACCTTGCAATGTGGAGATATTACTGTTTGTGCATTTACAATATTCATTGATTTTTGCCATTGAAAAACGTCCAGAAATGTTTGAAGCTACTGACTGAATGAAAGGAGCTGGCATCTCACTCTCTTTGAATCTTCTTTATCATGCTAGGATTAGCAGGAAAAAGCAAAAAATTTCAGAATTGCACCTTGCAATGTGGAGATATTACTGTTTGTGCATTTACAATATTCATTGATTTTTGCCATTGAAAAACATGTTTTTCATATACCAGAAATGTTTGAAGCTACTGACTGAATGAAAGGAGCTGGCATCTCACTCTCTTTGAATCTTCTTTATCATGCTAGGATTAACAGGAAAAAGCAAAAAATTTCAGAATTGCACCTTGCAATGTGGAGATATTACTGTTTGTGCATGTACAATATTCATTGATTTTTGCCATTGAAAAACGTCCAGAAATGTTTGAAGCTACTGACTGAATGAAAGGAGCTGGCATCTCACTCTCTTTGAATCTTCTTTATCATGCTAGGATTAGCAGGAAAAAGCAAAAAATTTCAGAATTGCACCTTGCAATGTGGAGATATTACTGTTTGTGCATTTACAATATTCATTGATTTTTGCCATTGAAAAACATGTTTTTCATATACCAGAAATGTTTGAAGCTACTGACTGAATGAAAGGAGCTGGCATCTCACTCTCTTTGAATCTTCTTTATCATGCTAGGATTAACAGGAAAAAGCAAAAAATTTCAGAATTGCACCTTGCAATGTGGAGATATTACTGTTTGTGCATGTACAATATTCATTGATTTTTGCCATTGAAAAACGTCCAGAAATGTTTGAAGCTACTGACTGAATGAAAGGAGCTGGCATCTCACTCTCTTTGAATCTTCTTTATCATGCTAGGATTAGCAGGAAAAAGCAAAAAATTTCAGAATTGCACCTTGCAATGTGGAGATATTACTGTTTGTGCATTTACAATATTCATTGATTTTTGCCATTGAAAAACATGTTTTTCATATACCAGAAATGTTTGAAGCTACTGACTGAATGAAAGGAGCTGGCATCTCACTCTCTTTGAATCTTCTTTATCATGCTAGGATTAACAGGAAAAAGCAAAAAATTTCAGAATTGCACCTTGCAATGTGGAGATATTACTGTTTGTGCATTTACAATATTCATTGATTTTTCCCATTGAAAAACGTCCAGAAATGTTTGAAGCTACTGACTGAATGAAAGGAGCTGGCATCTCACTCTCTTTGAATCTTCTTTATCATGCTAGGATTAGCAGGAAAAAGCAAAAAATTTCAGAATTGCACCTTGCAATGTGGAGATATTACTGTTTGTGCATTTACAATATTCATTGATTTTTGCCATTGAAAAACATCATGTTATTCATATACCAGAAATGTTTGAAGCTACTGACTGAATGAAAGGAGCTGGCATCTCACTCTCTTTGAATCTTCTTTATCATGCTAGGATTAGCAGGAAAAAGCAAAAAATTTCAGAATTGCACCTTGCAATGTGGAGATATAACTGTTTGTGCATTTACAATATTCATTGATTTTTGCCATTGAAAAACATGTTTTTCATATACCAGAAATGTTTGAAGCTACTGACTGAATGAAAGGAGCTGGCATCTCACTCTCTTTCAATCTTCTTTATCATGCTAGGATTAGCAGGAAAAAGCAAAAAATTTCAGAATTGCACCTTGCAATGTGGAGATATTACTGTTTGTGCATTTACAATATTCATTGATTTTTGCCATTGAAAAACATGTTTTTCATATACCAGAAATGTTTGAAGCTACTGACTGAATGAAAGGAGCTGGCATCTCACTCTCTTTGAATCTTCTTTATCATGCTAGGATTAACAGGAAAAAGCAAAAAATTTCAGAATTGCACCTTGCAATGTGGAGATATTACTGTTTGTGCATTTACAATATTCATTGATTTTTGCCATTGAAAAACGTCCAGAAATGTTTGAAGCTACTGACTGAATGAAAGGAGCTGGCATCTCACTCTCTTTGAATCTTCTTTATCATGCTAGGATTAGCAGGAAAAAGCAAAAAATTTCAGAATTGCACCTTGCAATGTGGAGATATTACTGTTTGTGCATTTACAATATTCATTGATTTTTGCCATTGAAAAACATGTTTTTCATATACCAGAAATGTTTGAAGCTACTGACTGAATGAAAGGAGCTTGCATCTCACTCTCTTTGAATCTTCTTTATCATGCTAGGATTAGCAGGAAGAAGCCAAAAATTTCTGAATTGCACCTTGCAATGTGGAGATATTACTGTTTGTGCATTTACAATATTCATTGATTTTTGCCATTGAAAAACGTCCAGAAATGTTTGAAGCTACTGACTGAATGAAAGGAGCTGGCATCTCACTCTCTTTGAATCTTCTTTATCATGCTAGGATTAGCAGGAAAAAGCAAAAAATTTCAGAATTGCACCTTGCAATGTGGAGATATTACTGTTTGTGCATATACAATATTCATTGATTTTTGCCATTGAAAAACATCATGTTATTCATATACCAGAAATGTTTGAAGCTACTGACTGAATGAAAGGAGCTGGCATCTCACTCTCTTTGAATCTTCTTTATCATGCTAGGATTAGCAGGAAAAAGCAAAAAATTTCAGAATTGCACCTTGCAATGTGGAGATATTACTGTTTGTGCATTTACAATATTCATTGATTTTTGCCATTGAAAAACATGTTTTTCATATACCAGAAATGTTTGAAGCTACTGACTGAATGAAAGGAGCTGGCATCTCACTCTCTTTGAATCTTCTTTATCATGCTAGGATTAGCAGGAAAAAGCAAAAAATTTCAGAATTGCACCTTGCAATGTGGAGATATTACTGTTTGTGCATTTACAATATTCATTGATTTTTGCCATTGAAAAACATGTTTTTCATATACCAGAAATGTTTGAAGCTACTGACTGAATGAAAGGAGCTGGCATCTCACTCTCTTTGAATCTTCTTTATCATGCTAGGATTAACAGGAAAAAGCAAAAAATTTCAGAATTGCACCTTGCAATGTGGAGATATTACTGTTTGTGCATTTACAATATTCATTGATTTTTGCCATTGAAAAACGTCCAGAAATGTTTGAAGCTACTGACTGAATGAAAGGAGCTGGCATCTCACTCTCTTTGAATCTTCTTTATCATGCTAGGATTAGCAGGAAAAAGCAAAAAATTTCAGAATTGCACCTTGCAATGTGGAGATATTACTGTTTGTGCATTTACAATATTCATTGATTTTTGCCATGGAAAAACATGTTTTTCATATACCAGAAATGTTTGAAGCTACTGACTGAATGAAAGGAGCTGGCATCTCACTCTCTTTGAATCTTCTTTATCATGCTAGGATTAACAGGAAAAAGCAAAAAATTTCAGAATTGCACCTTGCAATGTGGAGATATTACTGTTTGTGCATTTACAATATTCATTGATTTTTGCCATTGAAAAACGTCCAGAAATGTTTGAAGCTACTGACTGAATGAAAGGAGCTGGCATCTCACTCTCTTTGAATCTTCTTTATCATGCTAGGATTAGCAGGAAAAAGCAAAAAATTTCAGAATTGCACCTTGCAATGTGGAGATATTACTGTTTGTGCATTTACAATATTCATTGATTTTTGCCATTGAAAAACATCATGTTATTCATATACCAGAAATGTTTGAAGCTACTGACTGAATGAAAGGAGCTGGCATCTCACTCTCTTTGAATCTTCTTTATCATGCTAGGATTAGCAGGAAAAAGCAAAAAATTTCAGAATTGCACCTTGCAATGTGGAGATATTACTGTTTGTGCAATTACAATATTCATTGATTTTTGCCATTGAAAAACATGTTTTTCATATACCAGAAATGTTTGAAGCTACTGACTGAATGAAAGGAGCTGGCATCTCACTCTCTTTGAATCTTCTTTATCATGCTAGGATTAGCAGGAAAAAGCAAAAAATTTCAGAATTGCACCTTGCAATGTGGAGATATTACTGTTTGTGCATTTACAATATTCATTGATTTTTGCCATTGAAAAACATGTTTTTCATATACCAGAAATGTTTGAAGCTACTGACTGAATGAAAGGAGCTGGCATCTCACTCTCTTTGAATCTTCTTTATCATGCTAGGATTAACAGGAAAAAGCAAAAAATTTCAGAATTGCACCTTGCAATGTGGAGATATTACTGTTTGTGCATTTACAATATTCATTGATTTTTGCCATTGAAAAACGTCCAGAAATGTTTGAAGCTACTGACTGAATGAAAGGAGCTGGCATCTCACTCTCTTTGAATCTTCTTTTCATGCTAGGATTAGCAGGAAAAAGCAAAAAATTTCAGAATTGCACCTTGCAATGTGGAGATATTACTGTTTGTGCATTTACAATATTCATTGATTTTTGCCATTGAAAAACATGTTTTTCATATACCAGAAATGTTTGAAGCTACTGACTGAATGAAAGGAGCTGGCATCTCACTCTCTTTGAATCTTCTTTATCATGCTAGGATTAGCAGGAAAAAGCAAAAAATTTCAGAATTGCACCTTGCAATGTGGAGATATTACTGTTTGTGCATTTACAATATTCATTGATTTTTGCCATTGAAAAACATGTTTTTCATATACCAGAAATGTTTGAAGCTACTGACTGAATGAAAGGAGCTGGCATCTCACTCTCTTTGAATCTTCTTTATCATGCTAGGATTAACAGGAAAAAGCAAAAAATTTCAGAATTGCACCTTGCAATGTGGAGATATTACTGTTTGTGCATTTACAATATTCATTGATTTTTGCCATTGAAAAACGTCCAGAAATGTTTGAAGCTACTGACTGAATGAAAGGAGCTGGCATCTCAATCTCTTTGAATCTTCTTTATCATGCTAGGATTAGCAGGAAAAAGCAAAAAATTTCAGAATTGCACCTTGCAATGTGGAGATATTACTGTTCGTGCATTTACAATATTCATTGATTTTTGCCATTGAAAAACATGTTTTTCATATACCAGAAATGTTTGAAGCTACTGACTGAATGAAAGGAGCTGGCATCTCACTCTCTTTGAATCTTCTTTATCATGCTAGGATTAGCAGGAAAAAGCCAAAAATTTCTGAATTGCACCTTGCAATGTGGAGATATTACTGTTTGTGCATTTACAATATTCATTGATTTTTGCCATTGAAAAACGTCCAGAAATGTTTGAAGCTACTGACTGAATGAAAGGAGCTGGCATCTCACTCTCTTTGAATCTTCTTTATCATGCTAGGATTAGCAGGAAAAAGCAAAAAATTTCAGAATTGCACCTTGCAATGTGGAGATATTACTGTTTGTGCATTTACAATATTCATTGATTTTTGCCATTGAAAAACATGTTTTTCATATACCAGAAATGTTTGAAGCTACTGACTGAATGAAAGGAGCTGGCATCTCACTCTCTTTGAATCTTCTTTATCATGCTAGGATTAACAGGAAAAAGCAAAAAATTTCAGAATTGCACCTTGCAATGTGGAGATATTACTGTTTGTGCATTTACAATATTCATTGATTTTTGCCATTGAAAAACGTCCAGAAATGTTTGAAGCTACTGACTGAATGAAAGAAGCTGGCATCTCACTCTCTTTGAATCTTCTTTATCATGCTAGGATTAGCAGGAAAAAGCAAAAAATTTCAGAATTGCACCTTGCAATGTGGAGATATTACTGTTTGTGCATTTACAATATTCATTGATTTTTGCCATTGAAAAATATCATGTTATTCATATACCAGAAATGTTTGAAGCTACTGACTGAATGAAAGGAGCTGGCATCTCACTCTCTTTGAATCTTCTTTATCATGCTAGGATTAGCAGGAAAAAGCAAAAAATTTCAGAATTGCACCTTGCAATGTGGAGATATTACTGTTTGTGCATTTACAATATTCATTGATTTTTGCCATTGAAAAACATGTTTTTCATATACCAGAAATGTTTGAAGCTACTGACTGAATGAAAGGAGCTGGCATCTCACTCTCTTTGAATCTTCTTTATCATGCTAGGATTAACAGGAAAAAGCAAAAAATTTCAGAATTGCACCTTGCAATGTGGAGATATTACTGTTTGTGCATTTACAATATTCATTGATTTTTGCCATTGAAAAACGTCCAGAAATGTTTGAAGCTACTGACTGAATGAAAGGAGCTGGCATCTCACTCTCTTTGAATCTTCTTTATCATGCTAGGATTAGCAGGAAAAAGCAAAAAATTTCAGAATTGCACCTTGCAATGTGGAGATATTACTGTTTGTGCATTTACAATATTCATTGATTTTTGCCATTGAAAAACATGTTTTTCATATACCAGAAATGTTTGAAGCTACTGACTGAATGAAAGGAGCTGGCATCTCACTCTCTTTGAATCTTCTTTATCATGCTAGGATTAGCAGGAAAAAGCAAAAAATTTCAGAATTGCACCTTGCAATGTGGAGATATTACTGTTTGTGCATTTACAATATTCATTGATTTTTGCCATTGAAAAACGTCCAGAAATGTTTGAAGCTACTGACTGAATGAAAGGAGCTGGCATCTCACTCTCTTTGAATCTTCTTTATCATGCTAGGATTAGCAGGAAAAAGCAAAAAATTTCAGAATTGCACCTTGCAATGTGGAGATATTACTGTTTGTGCATTTACAATATTCATTGATTTTTGCCATTGAAAAACATCATGTTATTCATATACCAGAAATGTTTGAAGCTACTGACTGAATGAAAGGAGCTGGCATCTCACTCTCTTTGAATCTTCTTTATCATGCTAGGATTAGCAGGAAAAAGCAAAAAATTTCAGAATTGCACCTTGCAATGTGGAGATATTACTGTTTGTGCATTTACAATATTCATTGATTTTTGCCATTGAAAAACATGTTTTTCATATACCAGAAATGTTTGAAGCTACTGACTGAATGAAAGGAGCTGGCATCTCACTCTCTTTGAATCTTCTTTATCATGCTAGGATTAACAGGAAAAAGCAAAAAATTTCAGAATTGCACCTTGCAATGTGGAGATATTACTGTTTGTGCATTTACAATATTCATTGATTTTTGCCATTGAAAAACGTCCAGAAATGTTTGAAGCTACTGACTGAATGAAAGGAGCTGGCATCTCACTCTCTTTGAATCTTCTTTATCATGCTAGGATTAGCAGGAAAAAGCATAAAATTTCAGAATTGCACCTTGCAATGTGGAGATATTACTGTTTGTGCATTTACAATATTCATTGATTTTTGCCATTGAAAAACATGTTTTTCATATACCAGAAATGTTTGAAGCTACTGACTGAATGAAAGGAGCTGGCATCTCACTCTCTTTGAATCTTCTTTATCATGCTAGGATTAACAGGAAAAAGCAAAAAATTTCAGAATTGCACCTTGCAATGTGGAGATATTACTGTTTGTGCATTTACAATATTCATTGATTTTTGCCATTGAAAAACGTCCAGAAATGTTTGAAGCTACTGACTGAATGAAAGGAGCTGGCATCTCACTCTCTTTGAATCTTCTTTATCATGCTAGGATTAGCAGGAAAAAGCAAAAAATTTCAGAATTGCACCTTGCAATGTGGAGATATTACTGTTTGTGCATTTACAATATTCATTGATTTTTGCCATTGAAAAACATCATGTTATTCATATACCAGAAATGTTTGAAGCTACTGACTGAATGAAAGGAGCTGGCATCTCACTCTCTTTGAATCTTCTTTATCATGCTAGGATTAGCAGGAAAAAGCAAAAAATTTCAGAATTGCACCTTGCAATGTGGAGATATTACTGTTTGTGCATTTACAATATTCATTGATTTTTGCCATTGAAAAACATGTTTTTCATATACCAGAAATGTTTGAAGCTACTGACTGAATGAAAGGAGCTGGCATCTCACTCTCTTTGAATCTTCTTTATCATGCTAGGATTAGCAGGAAAAAGCAAAAAATTTCAGAATTGCACCTTGCAATGTGGAGATATTACTGTTTGTGCATTTACAATATTCATTGATTTTTGCCATTGAAAAACATGTTTTTCATATACCAGAAATGTTTGAAGCTACTGACTGAATGAAAGGAGCTGGCATCTCACTCTCTTTGAATCTTCTTTATCATGCTAGGATTAACAGGAAAAAGCAAAAAATTTCAGAATTGCACCTTGCAATGTGGAGATATTACTGTTTGTGCATTTACAATATTCATTGATTTTTGCCATTGAAAAACGTCCAGAAATGTTTGAAGCTACTGACTGAATGAAAGGAGCTGGCATCTCACTCTCTTTGAATCTTCTTTATCATGCTAGGATTAGCAGGAAAAAGCAAAAAATTTCAGAATTGCACCTTGCAATGTGGAGATATTACTGTTTGTGCATTTACAATATTCATTGATTTTTGCCATTGAAAAACATGTTTTTCATATACCAGAAATGTTTGAAGCTACTGACTGAATGAAAGGAGCTGGCATCTCACTCTCTTTGAATCTTCTTTATCATGCTAGGATTAAGAGGAAAAAGCAAAAAATTTCAGAATTGCACCTTGCAATGTGGAGATATTACTGTTTGTGCATTTACAATATTCATTGATTTTTGCCATTGAAAAACGTCCAGAAATGTTTGAAGCTACTGACTGAATGAAAGGAGCTGGCATCTCACTCTCTTTGAATCTTCTTTATCATGCTAGGATTAGCAGGAAAAGCAAAAAATTTCAGAATTGCACCTTGCAATGTGGAGATATTACTGTTTGTGCATTTACAATATTCATTGATTTTTGCCATTGAAAAACATCATGTTATTCATATACCAGAAATGTTTGAAGCTACTGACTGAATGAAAGGAGCTGGCATCTCACTCTCTTTGAATCTTCTTTATCATGCTAGGATTAGCAGGAAAAAGCAAAAAATTTCAGAATTGCACCTTGCAATGTGGAGATATTACTGTTTGTGCATTTACAATATTCATTGATTTTTGCCATTGAAAAACATGTTTTTCATATACCAGAAATGTTTGAAGCTACTGACTGAATGAAAGGAGCTGGCATCTCACTCTCTTTGAATCTTCTTTATCATGCTAGGATTAGCAGGAAAAAGCAAAAAATTTCAGAATTGCACCTTGCAATGTGGAGATATTACTGTTTGTGCATTTACAATATTCATTGATTTTTGCCATTGAAAAACATGTTTTTCATATACCAGAAATGTTTGAAGCTACTGACTGAATGAAAGGAGCTGGCATCTCACTCTCTTTGAATCTTCTTTATCATGCTAGGATTAACAGGAAAAAGCAAAAAATTTCAGAATTGCACCTTGCAATGTGGAGATATTACTGTTTGTGCATTTACAATATTCATTGATTTTTGCCATTGAAAAACGTCCAGAAATGTTTGAAGCTACTGACTGAATGAAAGGAGCTGGCATCTCACTCTCTTTGAATCTTGTTTATCATGCTAGGATTAGCAGGAAAAAGCAAAAAATTTCAGAATTGCACCTTGCAATGTGGAGATATTACTGTTTGTGCATTTACAATATTCATTGATTTTTGCCATTGAAAAACATGTTTTTCATATACCAGAAATGTTTGAAGCTACTGACTGAATGAAAGGAGCTGGCATCTCACTCTCTTTGAATCTTCTTTATCATGCTAGGATTAACAGGAAAAAGCAAAAAATTTCAGAATTGCACCTTGCAATGTGGAGATATTACTGTTTGTGCATTTACAATATTCATTGATTTTTGCCATTGAAAAACGTCCAGAAATGTTTGAAGCTACTGACTGAATGAAAGGAGCTGGCATCTCACTCTCTTTGAATCTTCTTTATTATGCTAGGATTAGCAGGAAAAAGCAAAAAATTTCAGAATTGCACCTTGCAATGTGGAGATATTACTGTTTGTGCATTTACAATATTCATTGATTTTTGCCATTGAAAAACATGTTTTTCATATACCAGAAATGTTTGAAGCTACTGACTGAATGAAAGGAGCTGGCATCTCACTCTCTTTGAATCTTCTTTATCATGCTAGGATTAACAGGAAAAAGCAAAAAATTTCAGAATTGCACCTTGCAATGTGGAGATATTACTGTTTGTGCATTTACAATATTCATTGATTTTTGACATTGAAAAACGTCCAGAAATGTTTGAAGCTACTGACTGAATGAAAGGAGTTGGCATCTCACTCTCTTTGAATCTTCTTTATCATGCTAGGATTAGCAGGAAAAAGCAAAAAATTTCAGAATTGCACCTTGCAATGTGGAGATATTACTGTTTGTGCATTTACAATATTCATTGATTTTTGCCATTGAAAAACATCATGTTATTCATATACCAGAAATGTTTGAAGCTACTGACTGAATGAAAGGAGCTGGCATCTCACTCTCTTTGAATCTTCTTTATCATGCTAGGATTAGCAGGAAAAAGCAAAAAATTTCAGAATTGCACCTTGCAATGTGGAGATATTACTGTTTGTGCATTTAAAATACTCATTGATTTTTGCCATTGAAAAACATGTTTTTCATATACCAGAAATGTTTGAAGCTACTGACTGAATGAAAGGAGCTGGCATCTCACTCTCTTTAAATCTTCTTTATCATGCTAGGATTAACAGGAAAAAGCAAAAAATTTCAGAATTGCACCTTGCAATGTGGAGATATTACTGTTTGTGCATTTACAATATTCATTGATTTTTGCCATTGAAAAACATCCAGAAATGTTTGAAGCTACTGACTGAATGAAAGGAGCTGGCATCTCACTCTCTTTGAATCTTTTTTATCATGCTAGGATTAGCAGGAAAAAGCAAAAAATTTCAGAATTGCACCTTGCAATGTGGAGATATTACTGTTTGTGCATTTACAATATTCATTGATTTTTGCCATTGAAAAACATGTTTTTCATATACCAGAAATGTTTGAAGCTACTGACTGAATGAAAGGAGCTGGCATCTCACTCTCTTTGAATCTTCTTTATCATGCTAGGATTAGCAGGAAAAAGCAAAAAATTTCAGAATTGCACCTTGCAATGTGGAGATATTACTGTTTGTGCATTTACAATATTCATTGATTT
Source organism: Phyllobates terribilis (assembly GCF_046119375.1). Classification (NCBI taxonomy): domain Eukaryota; kingdom Metazoa; phylum Chordata; class Amphibia; order Anura; family Dendrobatidae; genus Phyllobates; species Phyllobates terribilis. The sequence continues at coordinate 11,887 of NW_027365907.1, read as the reverse complement.
TTGCCATTGAAAAACATGTTTTTCATATACCAGAAATGTTTGATGCTACTGACTGAATGAAAGGAGCTGGCATCTCACTCTCTTTGAATCTTCTTTATCATGCTAGGATTAACAGGAAAAAGCAAAAAATTTCAGAATTGCACCTTGCAATGTGGAGATATTACTGTTTGTGCATTTACAATATTCATTGATTTTTGTCATTGAAAAACGTCCAGAAATGTTTGAAGCTACTGACTGAATGAAAGGAGCTGGCATCTCACTCTCTTTGAATCTTCTTTATCATGCTAGGATTAGCAGGAAAAAGCAAAAAATTTCAGAATTGCACCTTGCAATGTGGAGATATTACTGTTTGTGCATTTACAATATTCATTGATTTTTGCCATTGAAAAACATGTTTTTCATATACCAGAAATGTTTGAAGCTACTGACTGAATGAAAGGAGCTGGCATCTCACTCTCTTTGAATCTTCTTTATCATGCTAGGATTAACAGGAAAAAGCAAAAAATTTCAGAATTGCACCTTGCAATGTGGAGATATTACTGTTTGTGCATTTACAATATTCATTGATTTTTGCCATTGAAAAACGTCCAGAAATGTTTGAAGCTACTGACTGAATGAAAGGAGCTGGCATCTCACTCTCTTTGAATCTTCTTTATCATGCTAGGATTAGCAGGAAAAAGCAAAAAATTTCAGAATTGCACCTTGCAATGTGGAGATATTACTGTTTGTGCATTTACAATATTCATTGATTTTTGCCATTGAAAAACATCCTGTTATTCATATACCAGAAATGTTTGAAGCTACTGACTGAATGAAAGGAGCTGGCATCTCACTCTCTTTGAATCTTCTTTATCATGCTAGGATTAGCAGGAAAAAGCAAAAAATTTCAGAATTGCACCTTGCAATGTGGAGATATTACTGTTTGTGCATTTACAATATTCATTGATTTTTGCCATTGAAAAACATGTTTTTCATATACCAGAAATGTTTGAAGCTACTGACTGAATGAAAGGAGCTGGCATCTCACTCTCTTTGAATCTTCTTTATCATGCTAGGATTAACAGGAAAAAGCAAAAAATTTCAGAATTGCACCTTGCAATGTGGAGATATTACTGTTTGTGCATTTACAATATTCATTGATTTTTGCCATTGAAAAACGTCCAGAAATGTTTGAAGCTACTGACTGAATGAAAGGAGCTGGCATCTCACTCTCTTTGAATCTTCTTTATCATGCTAGGATTAGCAGGAAAAAGCAAAAAATTTCAGAATTGCACCTTGCAATGTGGAGATATTACTGTTTGTGCATTTACAATATTCATTGATTTTTGCCATTGAAAAACATGTTTTTCATATACCAGAAATGTTTGAAGCTACTGACTGAATGAAAGGAGCTGGCATCTCACTCTCTTTGAATCTTCTTTATCATGCTAGGATTAACAGGAAAAAGCAAAAAATTTCAGAATTGCACCTTGCAATGTGGAGATATTACTGTTTGTGCATTTACAATATTCATTGATTTTTGCCATTGAAAAACGTCCAGAAATGTTTGAAGCTACTGACTGAATGAAAGGAGCTGGCATCTCACTCTCTTTGAATCTTCTTTATCATGCTAGGATTAGCAGGAAAAAGCAAAAAATTTCAGAATTGCACCTTGCAATGTGGAGATATTACTGTTTGTGCATTTACAATATTCATTGATTTTTGCCATTGAAAAACATGTTTTTCATATACCAGAAATGTTTGAAGCTACTGACTGAATGAAAGGAGCTGGCATCTCACTCTCTTTGAATCTTCTTTATCATGCTAGGATTAACAGGAAAAAGCAAAAAATTTCAGAATTGCACCTTGCAATGTGGAGATATTACTGTTTGTGCATTTACAATATTCATTGATTTTTGCCATTGAAAAACGTCCAGAAATGTTTGAAGATACTGACTGAATGAAAGGAGCTGGCATCTCACTCTCTTTGAATCTTCTTTATCATGCTAGGATTAGCAGGAAAAAGCAAAAAATTTCAGAATTGCACCTTGCAATGTGGAGATATTACTGTTTGTGCATTTACAATATTCATTGATTTTTGCCATTGAAAAACATGTTTTTCATATACCAGAAATGTTTGAAGCTACTGACTGAATGAAAGGAGCTGGCATCTCACTCTCTTTGAATCTTCTTTATCATGCTAGGATTAACAGGAAAAAGCAAAAAATTTCAGAATTGCACCTTGCAATGTGGAGATATTACTGTTTGTGCATTTACAATATTCATTGATTTTTGCCATTGAAAAACGTCCAGAAATGTTTGAAGCTACTGACTGAATAAAAGGAGCTGGCATCTCACTCTCTTTGAATCTTCTTTATCATGCTAGGATTAGCAGGAAAAAGCAAAAAATTTCAGAATTGCACCTTGCAATGTGGAGATATTACTGTTTGTGCATTTACAATATTCATTGATTTTTGCCATTGAAAAACATGTTTTTCATATACCAGAAATGTTTGAAGCTACTGACTGAATGAAAGGAGCTGGCATCTCACTCTCTTTGAATCTTCTTTATCATGCTAGGCTTAACAGGAAAAAGCAAAAAATTTCAGAATTGCACCTTGCAATGTGGAGATATTACTGTTTGTGCATTTACAATATTCATTGATTTTTGCCATTGAAAAACGTCCAGAAATGTTTGAAGCTACTGACTGAATGAAAGGAGCTGGCATCTCACTCTCTTTGAATCTTCTTTATCATGCTAGGATTAGCAGGAAAAAGCAAAAAATTTCAGAATTGCACCTTGCAATGTGGAGATATTACTGTTTGTGCATTTACAATATTCATTGATTTTTGCCATTGAAAAACATCATGTTATTCATATACCAGAAATGTTTGAAGCTACTGACTGAATGAAAGGAGCTGGCATCTCACTCTCTTTGAATCTTCTTTATCATGCTAGGATTAGCAGGAAAAAGCAAAAAATTTCAGAATTGCACCTTGCAATGTGGAGATATTACTGTTTGTGCATTTACAATATTCATTGATTTTTGCCATTGAAAAACATGTTTTTCATATACCAGAAATGTTTGAAGCTACTGACTGAATGAAAGGAGCTGGCATCTCACTCTCTTTGAATCTTCTTTATCATGCTAGGATTAACAGGAAAAAGCAAAAAATTTCAGAATTGCACCTTGCAATGTGGATATATTACTGTTTGTGCATTTACAATATTCATTGATTTTTGCCATTGAAAAACGTCCAGAAATGTTTGAAGCTACTGACTGAATGAAAGGAGCTGGCATCTCACTCTCTTTGAATCTTCTTTATCATGCTAGGATTAGCAGGAAAAAGCAAAAAATTTCAGAATTGCACCTTGCAATGTGGAGATATTACTGTTTGTGCATTTACAATATTCATTGATTTTTGCCATTGAAAAACATGTTTTTCATATACCAGAAATGTTTGAAGCTACTGACTGAATGAAAGGAGCTGGCATCTCACTCTCTTTGAATCTTCTTTATCATGCTAGGATTAACAGGAAAAAGCAAAAAATTTCAGAATTGCACCTTGCAATGTGGAGATATTACTGTTTGTGCATTTACAATATTCATTGATTTTTGCCATTGAAAAACCTCCAGAAATGTTTGAAGCTACTGACTGAATGAAAGGAGCTGGCATCTCACTCTCTTTGAATCTTCTTTATCATGCTAGGATTAGCAGGAAAAAGCAAAAAATTTCAGAATTGCACCTTGCAATGTGGAGATATTACTGTTTGTGCATTTACAATATTCATTGATTTTTGCCATTGAAAAACATCATGTTATTCATATACCAGAAATGTTTGAAGCTACTGACTGAATGAAAGGAGCTGGCATCTCACTCTCTTTGAATCTTCTTTATCATGCTAGGATTAGCAGGAAAAAGCAAAAAATTTCAGAATTGCACCTTGCAATGTGGAGATATTACTGTTTGTGCATTTACAATATTCATTGATTTTTGCCATTGAAAAACATGTTTTTCATATACCAGAAATGTTTGAAGCTACTGACTGAATGAAAGGAGCTGGCATCTCACTCTCTTTGAATCTTCTTTATCATGCTAGGATTAACAGGAAAAAGCAAAAAATTTCAGAATTGCACCTTGCAATGTGGAGATATTACTGTTTGTGCATTTACAATATTCATTGATTTTTGCCATTGAAAAACGTCCAGAAATGTTTGAAGCTACTGACTGAATGAAAGGAGCTGGCATCTCACTCTCTTTGAATCTTCTTTATCATGCTAGGATTAGCAGGAAAAAGCAAAAAATTTCAGAATTGCACCTTGCAATGTGGAGATATTACTGTTTGTGCATTTACAATATTCATTGATTTTTGCCATTGAAAAACATGTTTTTCATATACCAGAAATGTTTGAAGCTACTGACTGAATGAAAGGAGCTGGCATCTCACTCTCTTTGAATCTTCTTTATCATGCTAGGATTAACAGGAAAAAGCAAAAAAATTCAGAATTGCACCTTGCAATGTGGAGATATTACTGTTTGTGCATTTACAATATTCATTGATTTTTGCCATTGAAAAACGTCCAGAAATGTTTGAAGCTACTGACTGAATGAAAGGAGCTGGCATCTCACTCTCTTTGAATCTTCTTTATCATGCTAGGATTAGCAGGAAAAAGCAAAAAATTTCAGAATTGCACCTTGCAATGTGGAGATATTACTGTTTGTGCATTTACAATATTCATTGATTTTTGCCATTGAAAAACATGTTTTCCATATACCAGAAATGTTTGAAGCTACTGACTGAATGAAAGGAGCTGGCATCTCACTCTCTTTGAATCTTCTTTATCATGCTAGGATTAACAGGAAAAAGCAAAAAATTTCAGAATTGCACCTTGCAATGTGGAGATATTACTGTTTGTGCATTTACAATATTCATTGATTTTTGCCATTGAAAAACGTCCAGAAATGTTTGAAGCTACTGACTGAATGAAAGGAGCTGGCATCTCACTCTCTTTGAATCTTCTTTATCATGCTAGGATTAGCAGGAAAAAGCAAAAAATTTCAGAATTGCACCTTGCAATGTGGAGATATTACTGTTTGTGCATTTACAATATTCATTGATTTTTGCCATTGAAAAACATCATGTTATTCATATACCAGAAATGTTTGAAGCTACTGACTGAATGAAAGGAGCTGGCATCTCACTCTCTTTGAATCTTCTTTATCATGCTAGGATTAGCAGGAAAAAGCAAAAAATTTCAGAATTGCACCTTGCAATGTGGAGATATTACTGTTTGTGCATTTACAATATTCATTGATTTTTGCCATTGAAAAACATGTTTTTCATATACCAGAAATGTTTGAAGCTACTGACTGAATGAAAGGAGCTGGCATCTCACTCTCTTTGAATCTTCTTTATCATGCTAGGATTAACAGGAAAAAGCAAAAAATTTCAGAATTGCACCTTGCAATGTGGAGATATTACTGTTTGTGCATTTACAATATTCATTGATTTTTGCCATTGAAAAACGTCCAGAAATGTTTGAAGCTACTGACTGAATGAAAGGAGCTGGCATCTCACTCTCTTTGAATCTTCTTTATCATGCTAGGATTAGCAGGAAAAAGCAAAAAATTTCAGAATTGCACCTTGCAATGTGGAGATATTACTGTTTGTGCATTTACAATATTCATTGATTTTTGCCATTGAAAAACATGTTTTTCATATACCAGAAATGTTTGAAGCTACTGACTGAATGAAAGGAGCTGGCATCTCACTCTCTTTGAATATTCTTTATCATGCTAGGATTAGCAGGAAAAAGCTAAAAATTTCAGAATTGCACCTTGCAATGTGGAGATATTACTGTTTGTGCATTTACAATATTCATTGATTTTTGCCATTGAAAAACATGTTTTTCATATACCAGAAATGTTTGAAGCTACTGACTGAATGAAAGGAGCTGGCATCTCACTCTCTTTGAATCTTCTTTATCATGCTAGGATTAACAGGAAAAAGCAAAAAATTTCAGAATTGCACCTTGCAATGTGGAGATATTACTGTTTGTGCATTTACAATATTCATTGATTTTTGCCATTGAAAAACGTCCAGAAATGTTTGAAGCTACTGACTGAATGAAAGGAGCTGGCATCTCACTCTCTTTGAATCTTCTTTATCATGCTAGGATTAGCAGGAAAAAGCAAAAAATTTCAGAATTGCACCTTGCAATGTGGAGATATTACTGTTTGTGCATTTACAATATTCATTGATTTTTGCCATTGAAAAACATCATGTTATTCATATACCAGAAATGTTTGAAGCTACTGACTGAATGAAAGGAGCTGGCATCTCACTCTCTTTGAATCTTCTTTATCATGCTAGGATTAGCAGGAAAAAGCAAAAAATTTCAGAATTGCACCTTGCAATGTGGAGATATTACTGTTTGTGCATTTACAATATTCATTGATTTTTGCCATTGAAAAACATGTTTTTCATATACCAGAAATGTTTGAAGCTACTGACTGAATGAAAGGAGCTGGCATCTCACTCTCTTTGAATCTTCTTTATCATGCTAGGATTAACAGGAAAAAGCAAAAATTTTCAGAATTGCACCTTGCAATGTGGAGATATTACTGTTGGTGCATTTACAATATTCATTGATTTTTGCCATTGAAAAATGTCCAGAAATGTTTGAAGCTACTGACTGAATGAAAGGAGCTGGCATCTCACTCTCTTTGAATCTTCTTTATCATGCTAGGATTAGCAGGAAAAAGCAAAAAATTTCAGAATTGCACCTTGCAATGTGGAGATATTACTGTTTGTGCATTTACAATATTCATTGATTTTTGCCATTGAAAAACATGTTTTTCATATACCAGAAATGTTTGAAGCTACTGACTGAATGAAAGGAGCTGGCATTTCACTCTCTTTGAATCTTCTTTATCATGCTAGGATTAACAGGAAAAAGCAAAAAATTTCAGAATTGCACCTTGCAATGTGGAGATATTACTGTTTGTGCATTTACAATATTCATTGATTTTTGCCATTGAAAAACGTCCAGAAATGTTTGAAGCTACTGACTGAATGAAAGGAGCTGGCATCTCAATCTCTTTGAATCTTCTTTATCATGCTAGGATTAGCAGGAAAAAGCAAAAAATTTCAGAATTGCACCTTGCAATGTGGAGATATTACTGTTTGTGCATTTACAATATTCATTGATTTTTGCCATTGAAAAACATCATGTTATTCATATACCAGAAATGTTTGAAGCTACTGACTGAATGAAAGGAGCTGGCATCTCACTCTCTTTGAATCTTCTTTATCATGCTAGGATTAGCAGGAAAAAGCAAAAAATTTCAGAATTGCACCTTGCAATGTGGAGATATTACTGTTTGTGCATTTACAATATTCATTGATTTTTGCCATTGAAAAACATGTTTTTCATATACCAGAAATGTTTGAAGCTACTGACTGAATGAACGGAGCTGGCATCTCACTCTCTTTGAATCTTCTTTATCATGCTAGGATTAACAGGAAAAAGCAAAAAATTTCAGAATTGCACCTTGCAATGTGGAGATATTACTGTTTGTGCATTTACAATATTCATTGATTTTTGCCATTGAAAAACATCCAGAAATGTTTGAAGCTACTGACTGAATGAAAGGAGCTGGCATCTCACTCTCTTTGAATCTTCTTTATCATGCTAGGATTAGCAGGAAAAAGCAAAAAATTTCAGAATTGCACCTTGCAATGTGGAGATATTACTGTTTGTGCATTTACAATATTCATTGATTTTTGCCATTGAAAAACATGTTTTTCATGTACCAGAAATGTTTGAAGCTACTGACTGAATGAAAGGAGCTGGCATCTCACTCTCTTTGAATCTTCTTTATCATGCTAGGATTAACAGGAAAAAGCAAAAAATTTCAGAATTGCACCTTGCAATGTGGAGATATTACTGTTTGTGCATTTACAATATTCATTGATTTTTGCCATTGAAAAACGTCCAGAAATGTTTGAAGCTACTGACTGAATGAAAGGAGCTGGCATCTCACTCTCTTTGAATCTTCTTTATCATGCTAGGATTAGCAGGAAAAAGCAAAAAATTTCAGAATTGCACCTTGCAATGTGGAGATATTACTGTTTGTGCATTTACAATATTCATTGATTTTTGCCATTGAAAAACATGTTTTTCATATACCAGAAATGTTTGAAGCTACTGACTGAATGAAAGGAGCTGGCATCTCACTCTCTTTGAATCTTCTTTATCATGCTAGGATTAACAGGAAAAAGCAAAAAATTTCAGAATTGCACCTTGCAATGTGGAGATATTACTGTTTGTGCATTTACAATATTCATTGATTTTTGCCATTGAAAAACGTCCAGAAATGTTTGAAGCTACTGACTGAATGAAAGGAGCTGGCATCTCACTCTCTTTGAATCTTCTTTATCATGCTAGGATTAGCAGGAAAAAGCAAAAAATTTCAGAATTGCACCTTGCAATGTGGAGATATTACTGTTTGTGCATTTACAATATTCATTGATTTTTGCCATTGAAAAACGTCCAGAAATGTTTGAAGCTACTGACTGAATGAAAGGAGCTGGCATCTCACTCTCTTTGAATCTTCTTTATCATGCTAGGATTAACAGGAAAAAGCAAAAAATTTCAGAATTGCACCTTGCAATGTGGAGATATTACTGTTTGTGCATTTACAATATTCATTGATTTTTGCCATTGAAAAACGTCCAGAAATGTTTGAAGCTACTGACTGAATGAAAGGAGCTGGCATCTCACTCTCTTTGAATCTTCTTTATCATGCTAGGATTAGCAGGAAAAAGCAAAAAATTTCAGAATTGCACCTTGCAATGTGGAGATATTACTGTTTGTGCATTTACAATATTCATTGATTTTTGCCATTGAAAAACATGTTTTTCATATACCAGAAATGTTTGAAGCTACTGACTGAATGAAAGGAGCTGGCATCTCACTCTCTTTGAATCTTCTTTATCATGCTAGGATTAGCAGGAAAAAGCAAAAAATTTCAGAATTGCACCTTGCAATGTGGAGATATTACAGTTTGTGCATTTACAATATTCATTGATTTTTGCCATTGAAAAACATGTTTTTCATATACCAGAAATGTTTGAAGCTACTGACTGAATGAAAGGAGCTGGCATCTCACTCTCTTTGAATCTTCTTTATCATGCTAGGATTAACAGGAAAAAGCAAAAAATTTCAGAATTGCACCTTGCAATGTGGAGATATTACTGTTTGTGCATTTACAATATTCATTGATTTTTGCCATTGAAAAACGTCCAGAAATGTTTGAAGCTACTGACTGAATGAAAGGAGCTGGCATCTCACTCTCTTTGAATCTTCTTTATCATGCTAGGATTAGCAGGAAAAAGCAAAAAATTTCAGAATTGCACCTTGCAATGTGGAGATATTACTGTTTGTGCATTTACAATATTCATTGATTTTTGCCATTGAAAAACATGTTTTTCATATACCAGAAATGTTTGAAGCTACTGACTGAATGAAAGGAGCTGGCATCTCACTCTCTTTGAATCTTCTTTATCATGCTAGGATTAACAGGAAAAAGCAAAAAATTTCAGAATTGCACCTTGCAATGTGGAGATATTACTGTTTGTGCATTTACAATATTCATTGATTTTTGCCATTGAAAAACGTCCAGAAATGTTTGAAGCTACTGACTGAATGAAAGGAGCTGGCATCTCACTCTCTTTGAATCTTCTTTATCATGCTAGGATTAGCAGGAAAAAGCAAAAAATTTCAGAATTGCACCTTGCAATGTGGAGATATTACTGTTTGTGCATTTACAATATTCATTGATTTTTGCCATTGAAAAACATGTTTTTCATATACCAGAAATGTTTGAAGCTACTGACTGAATGAAAGGAGCTGGCATCTCACTCTCTTTGAATCTTCTTTATCATGCTAGGATTAACAGGAAAAAGCAAAAAATTTCAGAATTGCACCTTGCAATGTGGAGATATTACTGTTTGTGCATTTACAATATTCATTGATTTTTGCCATTGAAAAACGTCCAGAAATGTTTGAAGCTACTGACTGAATGAAAGGAGCTGGCATCTCACTCTCTTTGAATCTTCTTTATCATGCTAGGATTAGCAGGAAAAAGCAAAAAATTTCAGAATTGCACCTTGCAATGTGGAGATATTACTGTTTGTGCATTTACAATACTCATTGATTTTTGCCATTGAAAAACATCATGTTATTCATATACCAGAAATGTTTGAAGCTACTGACTGAATGAAAGGAGCTGGCATCTCACTCTCTTTGAATCTTCTTTATCATGCTAGGATTAGCAGGAAAAAGCAAAAAATTTCAGAATTGCACCTTGCAATGTGGAGATATCACTGTTTGTGCATTTACAATATTCATTGATTTTTGCCATTGAAAAACATGTTTTTCATATACCAGAAATGTTTGAAGCTACTGACTGAATGAAAGGAGCTGGCATCTCACTCTCTTTGAATCTTCTTTATCATGCTAGGATTAACAGGAAAAAGCAAAAAATTTCAGAATTGCACCTTGCAATGTGGAGATATTACTGTTTGTGCATTTACAATATTCATTGATTTTTGCCATTGAAAAACGTCCAGAAATGTTTGAAGCTACTGACTGAATGAAAGGAGCTGGCATCTCACTCTCTTTGAATCTTCTTTATCATGCTAGGATTAGCAGGAAAAAGCAAAAAATTTCATAATTGCACCTTGCAATGTGGAGATATTACTGTTTGTGCATTTACAATATTCATTGATTTTTGCCATTGAAAAACATGTTTTTCATATACCAGAAATGTTTGAAGCTACTGACTGAATGAAAGGAGCTGGCATCTCACTCTCTTTGAATCTTCTTTATCATGCTAGGATTAACAGGAAAAAGCAAAAAATTTCAGAATTGCACCTTGCAATGTGGAGATATTACTGTTTGTGCATTTACAATATTCATTGATTTTTGCCATTGAAAAACGTCCAGAAATGTTTGAAGCTACTGACTGAATGAAAGGAGCTGGCATCTCACTCTCTTTGAATCTTCTTTATCATGCTAGGATTAGCAGGAAAAAGCAAAAAATTTCAGAATTGCACCTTGCAATGTGGAGATATTACTGTTTGTGCATTTACAATATTCATTGATTTTTGCCATTGAAAAACATGTTTTTCATATACCAGAAATGTTTGAAGCTACTGACTGAATGAAAGGAGCTGGCATCTCACTCTCTTTGAATCTTCTTTATCATGCTAGGATTAGCAGGAAAAAGCAAAAAATTTCAGAATTGCACCTTGCAATGTGGAGATATTACTGTTTGTGCATTTACAATATTCATTGATTTTTGCCATTGAAAAACATGTTTTTCATATACCAGAAATGTTTGAAGCTACTGACTGAATGAAAGGAGCTGGCATCTCACTCTCTTTGAATCTTCTTTATCATGCTAGGATTAACAGGAAAAAGCAAAAAATTTCAGAATTGCACCTTGCAATGTGGAGATATTACTGTTTGTGCATTTACAATATTCATTGATTTTTGCCATTGAAAAACGTCCAGAAATGTTTGAAGCTACTGACTGAATGAAAGGAGCTGGCATCTCACTCTCTTTGAATCTTCTTTATCATGCTAGGATTAGCAGGAAAAAGCAAAAAATTTCAGAATTGCACCTTGCAATGTGGAGATATTACTGTTTGTGCATTTACAATATTCATTGATTTTTGCCATTGAAAAACGTCCAGAAATGTTTGAAGCTACTGACTGAATGAAAGGAGCTGGCATCTCACTCTCTTTGAATCTTCTTTATCATGCTAGGATTAGCAGGAAAAAGCAAAAAATTTCAGAATTGCACCTTGCAATGTGGAGATATTACTGTTTGTGCA